>NC_138959.1:31114357-31194357 GCF_965226115.1 Aulonocara stuartgranti
AACTCTGGACCCCTAAGGCCAGATCTTCTGCTCGCCACCAGAGTGAGAGCAAAACCAACCACGAGTGTTCCTTCGTGGTCTGTTCCTCATTTCTCCATTTGCCTCCTCGGCTGGATGCCCCGCCCTCTCTCAGGTGTAGTGACAGGTAGGTCGGGGGGGACTTCATTCTCTTTCCATCCCACCTTTCTCTACTAGTTTGTTTCATATTAATAATGGTGAGCTGAAGGGCAACTTTCTTTTCCCCGGAGAAGTCACGCCGGGTTTAAAGAAGTTCACTTATATTAAGTGTTTACTTTGAATCTCCTTTTCATTATAAACTTTCACTGTGGCTGAGCCAACAGCATTGAGATAAACTAAGGCACTTTCTCTGTGAGGTGTTTTTGTAGAGCTGCAGAAGCACCAAAAGGACTTCTGCCAGAGCACTGCTGGCATTGACAATTTAACAGCTCTCTGAATAATTTATTTCTCAGCATCCAGCAGGTTTTTTTATTTATTTTTTTATCATTTGACTCACCTTGGAACGAATAGCATTTCATTCATTAGTGAGAATGAAAACCTGTATGGTTGTATTGAATATAGCCTCAGGTCACAACAACTAAAATGAGCCAAACTTGATTAATTTGAGGTCTGTGAAACTCTGCGTGTGCGTGTGTGTGTGTGTGTGTGTGTGTGTGTGTGTGTACAGAAACAAACAGGTGGTGTCACTTCAGTGGCTATTCTTTTGCTTTTTCACGTTAGCTGCACTTTCTCACACACACACACACACACACACACACACACACACACACACACGGTAAGAATGGACACTCATATAAAGAATATGCCTCGAATCTGATTACCTCCCATTTGTCCTCACATGACCTGTTGATAATGACGACTCTTTAAGGAGGAGGGGCATGTCATATCATCCAGATGTTGGTGACATTTTATCTTTCCATCATGTTTTCCCTTCTTTGGTGAAGGGTCATCCACAAATCAGCGCTGGCTCCGATGTATTTTTAATTCTAAGTTTATGAGAACACATTAGTTTGTTGCAACAAGAAATAAAGGTGAAAACTGAACTAAGACCCAAACTAACAATCAAAACTATGGCGAGAGGCACGTGGACCTGAACAGGAGCAGAACTCTGAGACCTGACGTGGAACGAGGGAAACAGACGACCCGACACAGAGGACTGAAATACACAGAAGGGAAAAGAGGGAAGTGGAAACACCTGGAGAGACACAGCTGACACAAAAGACCACGATGCCACAGGGAAAAGAAAAACTAAACACACTGAGCATGGAAACACCAGACCTTTCAAAGTAAAACAGGAAACATGGAACACACAACATGCTGGACAGGAAACATGACATACAAAAAAGGGTGGATGGATGATACTACTGGCTAAACTAAAACTCAACTAGACCCTTTTTATGCAAAGCTAACTGACCACGTGCTACAATAATAATAACATTAATAGCGGTATCACTGTGTGACTTTCAAGTAGTCTTGTTGTGTGAATGAGAGCTGTTTGAAGTGCTGACACAGAGGCTGTCAGTGTGGATGGGTGAATGTGGCGCCTCCTGCTGTCAGCAGAATTAGAAACATGCTCCAGGATATGAATACCAGTTGTGAAATTAGTCTAAAACTTTTTGCATCTATTTTTAGTTCAGTTTTAGACAGCGGACACAGCACTGAACAGATCGGTCCACAGGAGACCCTCTGTGGGGTTTTGATGTGTGGGTAACGTCGTTGTTTCTCAGTGTTTGTGTGTTTGGGGAAGGGTGTGCTGTGCTCCTGGCCAACCACACCATCCATGTTCCTATTTACAGACAGACGCACACTTTCTCCTCCAAATGACAGAGTGAAAGGCTTCCTTCCACCTGTACATCACACTAATGGAAGGCACACGTGTTTGTGTGTGTTTGCACTCAGGTAAACACTAGTACCCATTCTGAAGAGTCATTCAGCTGGACATGAAGAATGATGCAGGGGGATTATTTCTACTTGTGATGAATATGTTTTGGTAAATATCAGCTCAAAAACATATTTTGCAATTGTTGCAGTTTTGGAAGATGGAAAACAGACAGACTGATAACCTGATAACCTGAGAGACGATCAATGAGAAACATGTTGAGACAAAAAGTGACAACATGCTCAGATAAGATCAGTGCCATGTGCAAGCATGTGTGTGCACTGTGTGCACTGTGTAAGAGAGACAGAGGCCTGATGTAACCCTGTAAAACTGAGCATGCAGCAGCTCCTAGTCTTGTTAACTACATAGGAACCGAGAGAGCTGTAGCTGTCCTCACACATCATTACATTACATTACATTGCAATAAAATGAATCCTGACCATAACTCCTGCTTGTTTAACTGGAACCCTAACTACACTGGAAAGCCCACTCTTACTCTAAAGGCCTTTACACATCAGACCTTAGTAATCTGTGTGAATATTTTGTGCCATCAAAATATTTCTCAGGCTCACCAACCACGTAATTTAGCTGGATGAGTTTCCTGTTTTTCAGATTTTACCCATCAGATCACTGCAACAAATCACACACCAGTACTGAATATAAAGTGATGCAGAACCAGTAAAATAATAACTCAGACTGATCCCTGAAACTCTCCCTCTCAAACGTGGTCACGACTCTGCCAACAAGAACTCAAACTGCCCCAGAAATACAAAAGCACGACACAGTGATACAGTTTCAGCTCTTTGATCAAACCATGAAATGAAGCCAGAATCTCCTTTGCTTCAGTTTCTTGTTCAGAAACAGAAACCAGCTCAAACATGGATGTTTCAGCTGACTAAATTGTTTCCTGTGTAGTGTTTTCATCTGTGTCATCAGCAGTGTAGGGACTAATTAAGTAACGCGTTACAGTAACTACGTTATTATTGTGGTAACGAGCTCGGTAACTAGTTATTATGCCAAAACCAGGAACGCGTTACTCGTTACTGGGATTTAAATAGGCTCGTTATTCGTTACTTCGTGTGGTGGCTATCACGGAGCTTCCACAGATTCAGTAACATTATCAAGTGGTGGAGGCCAGCAGGTGGAGGAGGAAAGGGGAGGCAGGAGGAGCAGAGACCTGAAGCGGCCGCTGGTCCGAGTGTCAGGTGAACTGAACTTCAGGTAAGAAGTTCTGACCTGCAGTCTATCTGGATCAGATATAAACCAAGTTTAGGTGGAGTTTATTTTCGTTATTCTGACTTTTTCGTACTGCGTACTAGCTAGCATGACGGAGTTTCTATACAGCTGGGTGGGTGCTATGATGTTACTGATATTTTGTTCATAAGGTTAGTTAGTAGAGTTGCCAACCGCCCCCTAAAAAGCGGAATCATCTGGTATTCAGAGAAAATATTACGCGTTTCGTATTGAGGTGAAAAGGAACAGTTTGTCCCGGACTTCAGCTACAATGAAAAAGACACAAACCTGTAGTTTTTCTGTCTTTGCTGCACAGCTGCCTCTTCTCCTCTCTTTCTCTCCTGTTTCTCCTTCAATCATGAAACTGATCAATGATCAGCTGATCGTCTCTCTTGTTTGTTTATCGCCCACTTTGCGCCAGAAAGAGGAAACCAGCGGATGTCGCGCTAAACAACAGCAGCACGTTTAAGCTTGATCAGCTGTTGTTAGAATTTATTTAATATTAATTTCTAGTCTCAGCTGATGTTTGCTGGAGCCACAGCTGTAAAGCTGCTGGTCATGATGTCGGTTTGGATATGTGATGAGAGGAAAACATGAAGATGAAACCAGGAGATGTCCTTACTGAATCATCAGATAAGATAAGATAAGATAAGATAGAACTTTATTAATCCCTCGGGTGGGTTCCTCTGGGAAATTCGATTTCCAAAAAAAGCACAGCAACGACCAAAGTTACAGTTACAGAATTGTTATATATATATATACACACACACACACACACACACACACACACACACACACACACACACACACACACACATATATAAATACAGAAACAAATATAAATAAAATATACAAAGGGGATAAATAGAATAAATAGGAATAAAAAATAAAAATACAAGTGAATTGCACATTTCAAGTATTGAGTCTATTGCACTGTTGACTATTTACAAAAAGTATTGCACAAGGTATTGTACAGTGAGGTGAAGAGGCACTACAGCTTAGTTGTTCCCTCCTTTGTCCTCCTGTCTCCCCTCCCTCTCCCCTCCAGAGAGGAGTTAAACAGTCTGATGGCGTGTGGGACAAAGGAGTTTTTAAGTCTGTTAGTTCTTGTCTTGGGGAGAAGCAACCTGTCACTGAACAGACTCTTCTGGTTGTTAATGGCCGTGTGCAGAGGATGCCCAGCATTGTCCATAATGTCCATCAGTTTCTTTAGTGTCCTTTTCTCTGCCACTGTCACCAGAGTGTCCAGCTTCATGCCGACCACAGAGCTAGCCCTCCTGATCAGTTTCTCCAGCCTGGATGAGTCCTTCTTTGCTGTGCTGCTCCCCCAGCACACCACAGCATAGAAAAGTACTCCAGCAACCACCGACTGGTAAAACATCCTCAGGAGCTTCCTGCAGATGTTAAAAGATCTCAGCCTCCTGAGGAAGTACAGTCGGCTTTGGGCTTTTTTATACAGGTGCTCTGTGTTGCATGACCAGTCCAGTTTATTGTCCACCCACAGCCCGAGGTACTTGTACTTGTTGACCACCTCCACCTCCTCCCCCTCTATCTGAACCGGCAGTGGACCTTCTCTGGACCTCCCGAAGTCCACAACCAGTTCCTTAGTCTTTGAGGTGTTGAGTTGCAGGTGGTTTGTGTGACTCCATGCGACAAAGTTCCTCACCAGACTTCTGTACTCCTCTTCCTGATCATCCCAGATACACCCCATGATGGCCGTGTCATCTGCAAACTTCTGAATATGGCATAATTCAGAGTTGTAGCAGAAGTCAGAGGTGTACAGGGTGAAGAGAAGAGGGGACAGCACAGTTCCCTGTGGTGCTCCTGTGCTGCTGACCACTGTGTCAGACGTGATGTCCTTCAGCCTGACGTACTGTGGTCTGTCGGTGAGGTAGTCGGAGATCCAAGCCACCAGGCAGGGGTCCACCTCCATCCTGTTCAGTTTTTCTTGAAGCATACAGGGCCGGATGGTATTAAAGGCACTGGAAAAGTCAAGAAACAGGATCCTGACCGTGCCTTTTCCCCCATCCAGGTGTGAGTGGGCTCTGTGTAGGAGGTACAGGATGGCATCCTCCACTCCGACACCCGCCTTGTATGCAAACTGTAGTGGGTCCTGGGCATGTTGTACCTGTGGTCGGAGGAGGTTGAGGAAGAGCCGCTCTAGAGTCTTCATAAGATGTGACGTCAGTGCCACCGGTCGGAAGTCATTCAGCTCATTGGGCCGGTTCCTTTTGGGGACTGGGACGATGCAGGATGTCTTCCATAGGGCGGGCACTCTCCCCAGTCGCAGACTGAGGTTGAAGACTCGTTGTAGCGGCTCCCCAAGTTCAGCAGCACACGCCTTTAGCATCCTAGGACACACCTTGTCTGGGCCTGCTGCCTTTCTGGGGCGAAGCTTCCTCAGTTGCCTCCTGACCTGATCCACTGTGACACTGGGAGATGTTTGGGAGGAGGGGAGGGGGGGAGATGTCTTGCTGCTGAGAGAGGGATTGGAGGAGGGGGGTGTCATGGTGTCAGGAAGGGGGGGGAAGCGAGGGAGGCAGGAGAGTGGGGAGAGGACTCTGTAGTGAAGGTGAGGGTGAGGGTGGGGGGTTGTGGGCTGGTCAAACCTGTTGAAGAAGTTGTTGAGTTCGTTTGCCTTCTCCACAGTCCCCCCCACTGTGCTTTTCTTGGTGTTGTGGCCTGTGATGGTTTTCACACCATTCCAGACCTCCCTCATATTGTTCCTCTCCAACTTCTGCTCCACCTTCCTCCTGTAGGTGTCCTTTGCTTCCCTCAGGCAGCGTTTCACCTCCCGCTGTGCTGCTTTCATCTCCTCCTTCACTTTGCTCCTGAAAGCCTTCTTCTTCATCTTGAGGACAGCTTTGACTTCCTGTGTTACCCATGGTTTGTTATTAGGATAACACCGTACCGTCTTAGCAGGGGCGACTGTGTCCACACAAAAGTTGAGGTAGTCTGTAAGACAGTGTGTCGCCCCCTCTATGTCCTCACCATGTGGGCTCAGGAGCACATCCCAGTCTGTGGTGTCATAACAGTCCCTCAGAGCATCCTCCTTTTCTGGGGTCCATCTCCGGATGGAGCGCGTTGTGACAGGCTGCCTTTGGACGAGGGGTGTGTATTGTGGCTGTAGGTAAACCAGGTTGTGGTCTGACTTCCCTAGTGGGGGGAGGGGGGTGGCTCTGTATGCATCTCTCACATTAGCATACAGTAGGTCAATTGTCCTGTTGATCCTTGTGGGACAATTCACAAACTGGTGAAAAGCAGCCAGAGTAGAGTCCAGTGTGGCATGGTTAAAGTCTCCAGATATAATAATGAAAGCCTCGGGGTTTTGTGTCTGAAGTCTTGCTGTGACTGTGTGTATTTTCTCACAGGCAGCTGTTGCGTCGGCCCTCGGAGGGATGTAAACACACACACAGATCACATGACTGAACTCCCGAGGTAGATAATATGGCCGCAAGCTAACAGCTAGCAGCTCCAGGTCCGGACGGCATACCGAAACTTTAACGGAGACGTGTCCAGGGTTACAGTATCTGTTGTTAACGTAGACAATGAGTCCCCCACCTCTGCTTTTTCCGCTGGCCTGCGTGTCCCTATCGGCTCTCACGGATGTGAAACCACATAGGTCTACGTTAGCCTGCGGCGTTAGCTCGGTTAGCCACGTCTCCGTGAAGATAAACAAGCTGCACTCACGGTATAGTCTGTGGTTGTTCAGAGCGCACAGTTCGTCAATCTTATTCTGTAACGAGTTCACGTTGCCCATGATCACTGTCGGGATTGATGGTTTGAATCGCCTCCGGTGATCCGCTCTCCTCGCTCCAGCTTTGCAGCCTCTGTAGCTCCTCTTTAGCTCGGCCGGGATGTTGTGTCGCATGCCGGTCTGTCCCTTTGTTTTTAGTGCCAGCAGCTCCGCTCTCGAATAGATGAAGGAACTGGTTCCAGAAGTTTTGAAAAGTGCATTATCCATCTTGTATCGCTATATCTAAGAGGTATAAGTAGAGGAAGGTGAAAAAAAGTTTGAAAAGCCTAGTCTAAAAAGTTAAAGTTAACAAAAAAGGTGCGGTGTTGCAGAGCTACTTGGAAAGGCTGCCGTCACTCCAGCGCCATCTTGTACCATCAGAGCTGTGATGGAGAAACAGGTTTACCTTTTAGGTGACATGAATGAGTTAAAGTTATGAACTGTTTCTGAGAGACAAATAACACCAGGATCCTTTTTTTACGTAGCTGACAGCTGGTAACTGTGCAGGGGCGGGTCTAGCAAAGTTTTGCCAGGGGGGCAGGTAGGGCATTAACAGGGAGAGGGGGGGCACAAAGAAATACTTTTCTTTGTTATTCTCATTTAAAATGTCTCGCTGTTATTAAATAATTATCTGAATCTTACAACCAAAGTTTTTATCTGATGTACAACATATAGAAATCATACATATATACCAACAAGACTGTACATCACTGTCACAACAGTGTTTGTTTTCATTCAAAGGCTTTATGGTTTTTCCTATAATACCTGGGGGGCCGGTCTCTAGTCAAAATGCCCGGGCCGATTTTTTGTCCCAGTCCAGCCCTGTGTAGTAATAATGGGTGTACCCAAGTACACTAAAAAGTGCTGGGTCCTGCTGGTATGAGGCACTAACCCACACCAGCCCCATTAGGGTCTATTCCCTCCTGTCAGCAGTCTTTCCAGGCTGTCATCTGGTCTTTCCCTGATTGTCAGCTGCCCTGTCGCAGCGGTCACTGGATCACTCCAGAGTTCTGATTCAGTAAAGGACTAGCTGTTAGGATCCCTGACAATGCATCGCTTTAAATGAAAAACTCTTGAGGGATGGCTGTTATGAGGAAAAGCAGCCCAGAAACTTTTCCAGCAGCACACATCGTTTTGTGCCTCAACCTTCGTTCTTTTACCCAGGCTAATCTGCCATTTTTCCTTGATTAGGTTTAGGGATTAGAGATCTGATCTAAATTATCATATTAAAATTTGGGACACATCGTCAGTAGTGGATGTTGGATTCATCGGGTGTTTAGGCCATTATCACTAGACGTAAGAAGTAAGACAAGTAAATGAGATAAGACAGGAGAGAGCAGAGAGGAGAGCCGGAAGGAGGGTGCCCGATCTGGCTTCTCACACCTCCCCGGGCTGTACGCTCTGCCTCCCAGAAAAATGGTAAATGGCCTGTATTTATATAGCGCTTTACTCATCCCTAAGGACCCCAAAGAGCTTTACATATCCAGTCATCCACCCATTCACACACACATTCACACACTGGTGATGGCAGCTACATTGTAGCCACAGCCACCCTGGGGCGCACTGACAGAGGCGAGGCTGCCGGACACTGGCGCCACCGGGCCCTCTGACCACCACCAGTAGGCAACGGGTGAAGTGTCTTGCCCAAGGACACAATGACCGAGACTGTCCAAGCAGGGGCTCGAACCGGCAACCTTCCGATTACAAGGCGAACTCCCAACTCTTGAGCCACGATCGCTCAAGATCGAAAAGGGAAGAAGAGCAGAGGGCAGAAGAGCCGAACCTTTTTCTTTCCTATTTTGACACTTTCAAATCACCAAGTAACATCAAACCTGTATCAGGCTACTGGTTACATTAAAATCATTTTCTATTTGTTATTGTAGAATATGTGATTCATTCAACAACAGGATGCAATGTAATTAGAATTCACTGAGTTTAATGCCTTTAGCTGATTTCACACATGTGTTTGCTTGCTTTGCTTCTCATTCTTTATTTCTTACTTAAATCAAGCTCCGTTGTACTTTATTCTCCCACCTATCAGAAGCTGCATTTCTTCATGTTGATGAGGATAAGCCAGTGGTGCCCACTTTTATGCCACAGGATACACTTAACCCTCACCGGAGAAGCAAGTTATGCGTGCACATTACCTTCCCTCAAACCCATCAACACGACACATATTAAATGTCATTTAGCATTAAAACATGTACAGAGATGTTGAGACCCTTTAAAAAGCTTAAAGCCTATTTTCACTCAGTCATTATGAAATCCTGATTGGTGCTGTGTCACCAGGAGCATGTGGTGTAAAACGCTGTCCAGTCAAAGATGTGAAGCTTTCTGGCCATGGCGACTCCTTGTGGCAAAGGAACACTTACTGGTTTCTTTCAGGTTACCATTACCACAATATTCATACTGTAAGACAACAGAGAGAAATGAGTATTTACATAACAAAGATGAAACTGTGATCACTGACCTGACCGTTGGCCAAAGTATCACTGGACCACATAAAAACCTGTCATGAGGCAAAGGGTGAAGGAGACCCAACATGCAGACTCGTCAGGCAGAGCTCGACTCAAAAACACAGCTTTATTGCTGAAGTGCCAAAGACACACGACTACAGGGAGTGCAGAATTATTAGGCAAGTTGTATTTTTGAGGAATAATTTTATTATTGAACAACAACCATGTTCTCAATGAACCCAAAAAACTCATTAATATCAAAGCTGAATGTTTTTGGAAGTAGTTCTTAGTTTGTTTTCAGTTTTAGCTATTTTAGGGGGATATCTGTGTGTGCAGGTGACTATTACTGTGCATAATTATTAGGCAACTTAACAAAAAACAAATATATACCCATTTCAATTATTTATTTTTACCAGTGAAACCAATATAACATCTCCACATTCACAAATATACATTTCTGACATTCAAAAACAAAACAAAAACAAATCAGCGACCAATATAGCCACCTTTCTTTGCAAGGACACTCAAAAGCCTGCCATCCATGGATTCTGTCAGTGTTTTGATCTGTTCACCATCAACATTGCGTGCAGCAGCAACCACAGCCTCCCAGACACTGTTCAGAGAGGTGTACTGTTTTCCCTCCTTGTAAATCTCACATTTGATGATGGACCACAGGTTCTCAATGGGGTTCAGATCAGGTGAACAAGGAGGCCATGTCATTAGTTTTTCTTCTTTTATACCCTTTCTTGCCAGCCACGCTGTGGAGTACTTGGACGCGTGTGATGGAGCATTGTCCTGCATGAAAATCATGTTTTTCTTGAAGGATGCAGACTTCTTCCTGTACCACTGCTTGAAGAAGGTGTCTTCCAGAAACTGGCAGTAGGACTGGGAGTTGAGCTTGACTCCATCCTCAACCCGAAAAGGCCCCACAAGCTCATCTTTGATGATACCAGCCCAAACCAGTACTCCACCTCCACCTTGCTGGCGTCTGAGTGGGACTGGAGCTCTCTGCCCTTTACCAATCCAGCCACGGGCCCATCCATCTGGCCCATCAAGACTCACTCTCATTTCATCAGTCCATAAAACCTTAGAAAAACCAGTCTTGAGATATTTCTTGGCCCAGTCTTGACGTTTCAGCTTGTGTGTCTTGTTCAGTGGTGGTCGTCTTTCAGCCTTTCTTACCTTGGCCATGTCTCTGAGTATTGCACACCTTGTGCTTTTGGGCACTCCAGTGATGTTGCAGCTCTGAAATATGGTCAAACTGGTGGCAAGTGGCATCTTGGCAGCTGCACGCTTGACTTTTCTCAGTTCATGGGCAGTTATTTTGCGCCTTGGTTTTTCCACACGCTTCTTGCGACCCTGTTGACTATTTTGAATGAAACGCTTGATTGTTCGATGATCACGCTTCAGAAGCTTTGCAATTTTGAGACTGCTGCATCCCTCTGCAAGATATCTCACTACTTTTGACTTTTCTGAGCCTGTCAAGTCCTTCTTTTGACCCATTTTGCCAAAGGAAAGGACGTTGCCTAATAATTATGCACACCTGATATAGGGTGTTGATGTCATTAGACCACACCCCTTCTCATTACAGAGATGCACATCACCTAATATGCTTAATTGGTAGTAGGCTTTCGAGCCTATACAGCTTGGAGTAAGACAACATGCATGAAGAGGATGATGTGGACAAAATACTCATTTGCCTAATAATTCTGCATTCCCTGTACTCTTTTACTCTTATGCTGTTTTGTGGATCACAAGGTTTAAAACTACTTATAAACACACACACACAAAGTAACTCCACCAGAGCGCCTATTTCGGGTCACTTGCCGGTCCAAGCCCGGGTAAAGGAGCAGGGTTGGAATTGTGACATTAAAAAACAATGATTGCTAAAAGAAATTTAATTTGTAGTTCTAAATGAACTCTAAATGCATTTAGGACGTTTTTTACTCACTTTATGTCTCTTCCACGATGTTATTTCCCTCTCCAACAGCATAGGTTACAATTAGATTAGCATGACCAATTATGCAAATTAGGTGATGACGTCATTTAGCGACTTCTAGCGACTTTTAGGACAACCAATAGCGATTTTCCTTACTGAGGAGTTGGCAACACTGGGTTGGGGAGGAGAGGATGTTGTCTAAGCTAACAGCCATCATGGACAACACCTCCCACCTCCCTGCGTGAGACTGTACGAGCACTGAGCAGCTCGTTCAGCAGTAGACTTTTACACCTACAGTGTAGGAAGGAGCGCTACCGGCAGCTGTCAGACTCTATAACACAGTTAAACATAGTCTAAGGTGCTTGAAGACGTTTCACCTCTCATCCGAGAAGCTTCTTCAGTTCTAAGGTCAAATGGTGGCGAGTCCCAGATTTAAACCCAGTGGGAGTTTCCCCCCCAAAGAGGGACAAAGGACCCCCTGATGATCCTCTACCTAATCACATGAGCCAAGGTGTGAAACTGGGTGTGGGTCACAATCAGCCAGGGTTTCAGGTGAGCTCATTGTGAAACCTGGCCCCACCCTATCATGCGAATTCCTGAGATCAGATGGCCCAGGATGTGAGTGGGCGTTAAGGCGTCTGTGGAGGGATCTCAAAACTGGATTATAGATGGCAGAGAGTTGGTGTCGTAAACCACCGCCTCTGTTCAAAGATGGTCGCTCACAGTGGACATAGATGCTTCTTTCACTCCTCTTTCAAACCATCTGTCCTCTCTGTCCAAAATGTGAACATTGGCATCCTCGAAAGAGTGACCTTTATCCTTAAGATGCAGATGGACTGCTGAGTCTTGTCCTGTGGAGGTGGCTCTTCTGTGTTGTGCCATGCGCTTGTGAAGTGGCTGTTTGGTTTCTCCGATGTAGAGGTCTGGGCATTCCTCACTGCACTGTACAGCATACACCACATTGTTACAGTGGGGCAAAAAAGTATTTAGTCAGCCACCGATTGTGCAAGTTCCCCCACTTAAAATGATGACAGAGGTCAGTAATTTGCACCAGAGGTACACTTCAACTGTGAGAGACAGAATGTGGAAAAAAAATCCATGAATCCACATGGTAGGATTTGTAAAGAATTTATTCGTAAATTAGGGTGGAAAATAAGTATTTGGTCACCTCAAGCAAGGAAAATCTCTGGCTCTCACAGACCTGTAACGTCTTCTGTAAGAAGCTTTTCTGTCCCCCACTCGTTACCTGTATGAATGGCACCTGTTTGAACTCATCATCTGTATAAAAGACACCTGTCCACAGCCTCAAACAGTCAGACTCCAAACTCCGCCATGGCCAAGACCAAAGAGCTTTCGAAGGACACCAGGAAAAGTATTGTAGACCTGCACCAGACTGGGAAGAGTGAATCTACAATAGGCAAGCAGCTGGGTGTGAAAAAATCAACTGTGGGAGCAATCATCAGAAAATGGAAGACATACAAGACCACTGATAATCTCCCTCGATCTGGGGCTCCACGCAAGATCTCATCCCGTGGGGTCAAAATGATCATGAGAACGGTGAGCAAAGATCCCAGAACCACACGGGGGGACCTGGTGAATGACCTGCAGAGAGCTGGGACCAAAGTAACAAAGGTCACCATCAGTAACACACTACAACGGCAGGGAATCAAATCCCGCAGTGCCAGACGTGTTCCGCTGCTGAAGCCAGTGCATGTCCAGGCCCGTCTGAAGTTTGCCAGAGACCACATGGATGATACAGCAGAGGATTGGGAGAATGTCATGTGGTCAGATGAAACCAAAGTAGAACTTTTTGGTATAAACTCAACTCGTCGTGTTTGGAGGAAGAAGAATACTGAGTTGCATCCCAAGAACACCATACCTACTGTGAAGCATGGGGGTGGAAACATCATGCTATGGGGCTGTTTTTCTGCCAAGGGGACAGGACGACTGATCCGTGTTAAGGACAGAATGAATGGGGCCATGTATCGTGAGATTTTGAGCCAAAACCTCCTTCCATCAGTGAGAACTTTGAAGATGAAACGAGGCTGGGTCTTCCAACATGACAATGATCCAAAACACACCGCCCGGGCAACAAAGGAGTGGCTCCGTAAGAAGCATTTGAAAGTCCTGGAGTGGCCTAGCCAGTCTCCAGACCTCAACCCCATAGAAAATCTGTGGCGGGAGTTGAAAGTCCGTGTTGCTCGGCGACAGCCCCAAGACATCACTGCTCTCGAGAAGATCTGCATGGAGGAATGGGCCAAAATACCAGCTACTGTGTGTGCAAACCTGGTAAAGACCTATAGTAAACGTTTGACCTCTGTTATTGCCAACAAAGGTTATGTTACAAAGTATTGAGTTGTATTTTTGTTATTGACCAAATACTTATTTTCCACCCTGATTTACCAATAAATTCTTTACAAATCCTACCATGTGGATTCATGGATTTTTTTTTTTCACATTCTGTCTCTCACAGTTGAAGTGTACCTCTGGTGCAAATTACTGACCTCTGTCATCATTTTAGGTGGGGGAACTTGCACAATCGGTGGCTGACTAAATACCTTTTTGCCCCACTGTAAGTTTGTGTTTTGGAGTCCTCAGGTGTGTGTTCTTCTCTGAGTGGTGTAGGTTCAGACTGAGTGTTTTTGAAAGCAAGGTGTGGGATTTCCTGCGTTGTCTTTCTAATTTTGTTGTCTCTCTTATCTTTCGTTATCTTTCTTTCTCAATTTTGCCATTTCTCCGCAACAGTTGCCCATAGTGGACCTCATCACAGCCTGGTTCCTGGGATGAGCAGGTTTCTGTGTACTTTCCTTAGTAGCTTAAATATAGAGTGTGACGTTAAATTGGTATCTAGGAACATTATGATTAAAAGCTACAGAGCAAATAAACTTATGATCTTCCAAAGTAAAGCCTGAACTGTCAGCTGTGGCTTTAATTGGGAAATGCAGCTATTAGTAAACCCAGGACTGCAGCAGAATAGAGATATCTAAACAAAATAAAGGTCAACAGGTGGCTTGAGTTGGGTTGCCAGGTTGGAGTCAAAGCAAACTGCCTCAAAAGTTATATTGATTAAAACAGGTGAATCCTGTCTGGGTGGCATTTCATCAGTGTTGGGACTAACGCGTTATTAAGTAACGCGTTACAGTAACTACGTTATTATTGTGGTAACGAGCTCGGTAACTAGTTATTATGCCAAAACCAGGAGCGCGTTACTCGTTACTGGGATTTAGATAGGCTCGTTATTCGTTACTTCGTGTGGTGGCTATCGCGGAGCTTCCACAGATTCAATAACATTAGCAAGTGGTGGAAGCCAGCAGGTGGATGAAGGAAAGGGGAGGCAAGAGGAGAGACCCGAAGCGGCCGCCGGTCCGAGTGTCAGGTGAACTGAACTTCAGGTAAGAAGTTATAACCTGCAGTCTATCTGGGTCAGATATAAACCAAGTTTAGGTGGAGTTTATTTTCGTTATGCTGACTTTTTCGTACTGCGTACTAGCTAGCATGACGGAGTTTCTATACAGCTGGGTGGGTGCTATGTTACTGATGTTGAACTTTATTTTGTTCATAAGGTTAAATATTAGAGTTGCCAACCGTCCCATAATCGTCTCGTATTCAGAGAAAATATTACGCGTTTCTTATTGAGGTGAAAAGGAACAGTTTGTCCCGGACTTCAGCTACAATGAAACAGACACCAAGCTGGAGTTATTCTGTGTCTTTGCTGCACAGCTGCCTCTTCTTCTCTCATTCTCTCCCGTTTCTACTTCAATCATGAAACTGATCAATGATCAGCTGATCGGCTCTCTTGTTTGTTTATCGCCCACTTTGCGCCAGAAAGAGAAAACCAGCGGATGTCGCGCTAAACAACAGCAGCACGTTTAAGCTTGATCAGCTGTCCCTTCATCATTTGGCAGCAGGGTGAGGCTGCTGGGGCTTCCCATCATGCAGTGAGTGCTTCCACACCACTCTCATTTTTCACTCTTCATGCATTTGTATGTAACTCCTGCATATCTTTCTAGCGTGCTGTCTCCTGTAGTTTGTGTTGTTCCTCACAGTCTGCTCTTCTTTCTTACCTCCTCCCATCAGCTGATGGAGGACGATGTGGGGTCTTTCTGTTATAAGTGATGGAAATGCAGGAGTCAGTCCAGAAGGTTCAACAATCAAAAAGAATCTCTTCAGTCCTGCTGTCCGACTGTTTTCAGTGTTCGCTGCTTGAATGTGAATCAGCTGATTCCTGGATGTGGCTCATGTGTTTTTCTGGCTGCTGCACTGTTGATGGTTAACAGTGCATAAATCAAATGTCCTCTGTCTTACACCAACTATCTGTAGCCGTCGTGAACAGGAATCAGTTCATGGCAAATCCAACTATGGAAACAAACTCCAGCTAATTAAAGCAGACAAATAGGGAGCAGCGACATTAGCATATTTTCATGTGGGCCAGACCTCGTCAGGGCTGAGGTGTGTGTGCAAGGCTCTGAGTGTAAACAAGCTGTCACCCAGAGGGTACAAGTCTTATTTTCTTCTTACTGGGTGTGTCAACATTATGTTCAGTAAAATGCTGTGGGTCCATATTTTTCCAGGAACTGAAGAGCTTCCACCAGTTATAATAAGATTCACCATCAGCGTCTGTGCTGATATCCAATCACGCTCATATCCTAAAGCGTATACTGTTACTGTACACATGATGCGATGTGTGAACCCTCATTAATCATCATGATGCTGTAACATGGTAACATGAAATGAGATCAGTTCTCATCTTTATCTTCATAGAAGAGCCTTTAAAGACAAATATCTGGCATATTTACTTCTTATAGGCGAGTACATACATGTTGCTTATTCGTTGAGACCCTACGATCTGTAGCCTCAGGTTCCTGGTCTTCTGCTGCTGTTGCCCATCTGCTTCAAGTCTTGATTTGTAGTGCCTTCTGCATATCTTGGTTGTAACTAGTGGTTATTTAAGTTACTATTACCTTCTTATCAATTCCAAGCAGTCAGGCTCCTGACCTGAAGTGCCACTCAGCAGGACATTCAAGCAGCCAGACCAGCCCGTCTGGCACCAACAGCCATCTTGAAAAGTCATTTAAAGAACCTTCCTTCTCCAGGACGATGCTAATCCTGACCATGTGCACATGCCTGGCCAAAGCTTGAGTGACCAAAGCAAGTCACTTATGTCAAGACGAGCAGATAGAGAAAAAAGTAGAACTTTTACTTTGTACTAAAGAGCGCACACTTGTGTTGACCAACATTAACATTCATCATTGATCCTTAATATGCAGTTAGAAGGTGAATTCTTACACAAAGGGCTTGTAACTCTGAAAGAAGGAAGTCTTTGACTCAGAGGTTTGCACAAGTTTTCCTTTGATCGTGTGCCAGAGTCAAAGTATATGTTGTGAATATTATCTTTCCTATACCTCTGGCATGTGATCGTCCTGTGCTACATGATATCTGCTGATCGGGAAAATAAAACCAATTATTAAAAAAGAAGAAGCTGATCCTTCTCCCACAATCAGGATTAAGATGACAGCAGAGTGTGGGGACTACCTTTTTTTGCTGTCTTTCTCTTGTTCTGTCTTGTTTTGTCAAAGAGCAAAAATCTGGAAACCAAGAAACCCTTTTTAAACTGATATTCACTGAGAAAAAGGATTTAAATGACTTTCATGTGGCGAGCTTCAAAAATCCTAAAGACTTCTTACTCCAAGTCTACATCTCTTATGTCATGAATAAACATGGCAGTGGATGGTTGTAGTGATTCATCTCTTGTTGAGTTGAGTCTGTATGTGCATGTACAGCATGTGTGCTGAAAGAGAAAAGGCTGTAAATAGTAAACTGACCAGTACTTAGTTTCTCATGCAAACTGCTTTTATCTATACTTTAGCATTTTGAATGCTCACCAGTCACACTAGTGTCATCACACACACACACCTTGGGATTCAATATCTTGGCCAAGGATCCTTTAGCATGCAAAGTGGAAGAGCAAGAGATTGAACTACAAACCTTCCAACTGGTCAACAACTGTACCACCTGAGCCACAGCCACCTCCCAGTTTAGAGGTATTTCCAGATGTTAAATGAACTGGTTCTTATATAGTGCTGTTCTACTCTACCTGAGCACACAAAGCACAACACAAGTTGCCTCATTCATCCATTCACATAAATTCATGCAAGCATGTTTCTCTAAGTGTAAGTGCTTTCTAGCTAGCATTCACACACACTCCAATGGATGCATCAGAAACTTAGGCTTAGCATCTTGCCCAAGGATATTTGGCATGAAGACTGGAGCAGGCAGGGATCAAACCAACAACCTTCTGATTAGAGGATGCCCTGCTGAACCTCGTGAGCTACAGCCAACCTAGTGAAAGTTTTACATAAGGCATATTTGTTTAAACCTTAGAGACTGACTGAGAATATAAATGTTCTAACCTAACCTTACAGGATACCAGACAAAAGTATCTCACCATTGCAGAATGAATAACAGCAATCTAAGAGAGGTTCTAATCTATCATCAGTCTATTTCTGCTGCTCTGTGCTGATGCAGACTGAGCTGCTGAACACAAAGACCTCCCTCTCCTCCGTCACCCTCTCCAGCTTGTCCTGTCATACTGTCTGAAGGCAAACAAAGGTTTCCTGGCCAGGCAACACTTGTAGCTTGGGTCTGCCCCAGATCCTCCTCCCAGTAGGACATGTCGTCACCTACAGGTGAAGGTGAAGTGTTTCAGGTCCTGGAGTTATCTTGGTCTGGAACACAACTCGCTCCTTCCATGGTGGAGTAGCAGCTCCACTTTGATCTCCTCTGATCCCATGACTGACCCACCCAGTCTCTAAAGCTGAACACAGACACCCTGTGGGGCAAACTTATTTCTGTTGCTTGTATCCAGTCTTATTATTTTTGGTCCATCCCAGAGCTCGTAAGCAGCTGAGCTTAAGAACGTAGATACCACAAATATTCCACAGCCTCGTTGTCGAGCTCAGGTCTCTCTTCACCGTTGCAGGACCCTGCCACTGTAATGACTCAGTGACTGGGTGACTTATGCACCTTTTCCTCAGACTTTGCTTCCTCTACATGTCATTCACACAGAGAAGACTTTCCAAGTGTTCCTCCTGCCACCTTTCGTGTCCCCAGTTGAAATCTGTAGCAGCCCATTCCCACTGTGGACAGCGCACTCCTTCACCCTCTTAGGTTGCCGAGCAGCTTGGCACAATCACTTCAAGACCAACTGATATTCTTTCAGTTCAGTTTAATTGGATTTTATTTATATATCGCCAAATCACAACAACAGTTGCCTGAAAGTGCAAAACAGAGAAAACCCCAACAAGCAGACAACCCTCTGTGAGCAAGCACTTTGGTGACAGTGGGAAGGAAAAAGTCCCGTTTAACAGGAAGAAATCTCCAACAGAATCAGGCTCTCCCTTGACTGGCTGGCTCAGGTAGTGGAGATGAAGACAGGACAAAGACACGCTGGAAGAGAGCCAGAGATTAATAATTTCCTCAAACTCAACAGTAATAAAACTGAAGTTTTACTTGTTGGTACACCATCTATCTTAACCAAATCCCACAGCTTTTCCATTAACATTGAAAATTCTCCCACCCTTCCCTCCCCTCAGGTTAAGAGTTTGGGTGTCATACTTGATAATACTCTTTCATTCCAGTCTCACATTAATTACATAACCCGGTTTGCATACTTCCACTTACATAATATTAACCGACTCCGCCCCTTCCTTACCCCCCATGCTGCTGCCATCCAAGTCCTACCTGTCCAGGAACGATCTAGAAAGGGTGGTCCATGCTTTTATTACTTCACGGCTGGACTACTGTAACTCCCTTTATGCTGGTTTAGATCGTTCCTGCCTGCATCGCCTTCAACTGGTGCAGAACGCTGCTGCTCGCATGCTGACCGGCTCCAAAAAGAGAGACCACATCACTCCGGTCCTCTGCTCTCTCCACTGGCTCCCAGTTGCTTTTAGGATTGATTTTAAAATTTTACTGTTGGTTTTTAAGGTTCTTAACGGTACTGCACCTCCTTACCTGGCAGAGCCTCTTAGCATTTACCGCCCCAGGAGATCTTTGAGGTCAGCAGACCTGATGCTTTTAGATGTTCCCAGGTACAGACTAAAGACTAGGGGAGAGAGGGCTTTTGCTGTGGCTGCACCCAGACTGTGGAACAGTTTACCTCCTCACATCAGATTCTCCACAAGCCTTGGAACTTTTAAAACTGCTCTTAAAACTCACCTCTTCTCATTGGCTTTTAGCAAGGTTTAACTTATTGTTTTAATTTATTGTTTTATCAGTGAGGTGTTTTATGTACTTGTGTTTTATTGTATTTTATATTTGTATTTTATTGTACAGCACTTTGGTCAGCCTCGGTTGTTTTTAAATGTGCTTTATAAATAAACTTGACTTGACTTGACTTGACTTGTCCATAGTCTTATTACATCCCGTATTGATTACTGTAATTCCCTCCTATTTGGTCTCCCTAAAAGGTCCCTTCATAAACTCCAACTTCGTCTAAATTCTGCAGCTCGGGTCATAACTTGCACTCCGTTAAGAGCTCATATTCCCCCAGTTCTTCAGCAGCTTCACTGGTTGCCCATAGAAGCCAGGATAAATTTTAAAATCTTACTTCTTACATACAAGTGTGTCCATAAATCTGCTCCTGCATATTTGTGTGACCTGCTCCATATCACCGCTGTTTCCCGCCCTCTCAGATCATCATCTTACTGTTCCGTCCTCACACCTCATCACTGTGGGGAGCAGAGCCTTCAGTCGCTCTGCTCCTCGGCTCTGGAACTCTCTTCCTCCTGCACTAAGAAATATTGTCTTTCCATATTTAAGACACAGCTCAAAACACATCTGTTTAAACTGGCTTATTCGCTTTAATGCTGATTTTATCTGTTGTCACGCTCTGTTTTGATGACTATTGTTCCTTTTATTAATTGTGTTTTTTGTAAGGTGACCTTGGGTTTCTGAAAGGCGCCCTCAAATAAAATGTATTATTATTATTATTAATATTATTATTAATAACTAATAATTAAATGCAGAGTGCTGTATAAACACATGATTGAAGAAGAAACACTCAGTGCCTCATGGGAACATTCAGCAGCCTATTGTAGTGTAACTAAGGGAGGAGCCACCAGCCACCCACACAGTACAGAGATGGTTGGAGGAGAGCGAGGAGGCTCTTAAGGATTGTTTTGAGTCGACTGTGTGGGAGGTGATCTGTGACGACCATGGAGAGGACATCGACAGCCTTACTTCATGCATTACTGACTACATTAATTTCTGTGTGGATAACACCGTACCTACCAGGACTGTACGGTGTTTCTCCAACAACAAACCTTGGATTACCCCAGAAATTAAAGCTGTCCTCAAGCAGAAGAGGAGGGCCTTCAAATCCAAAGACAAAGAGGAGTTGAAAAGGGTGCAGAGAGAGCTGAGGTGACTGATAAAGAATGGGAAGGATAGCTACAGGCAGAAGATGGAGAACCAGCTTCAGCAAAACAACGTTGGTGAAGTCTGGAGAGGCCTCAGAACCATCTCTGGCCACAAACAGCAGAACTCTCTGCCTGGGAGGGATGTGAGGTGGGCAAATGAACTGAATCATTTCTTCAACAGATTTGATTCATCCATGAGGCAGTCTACAACATCGGCTGCAGACTCACCCACCCCCACTGCTGCTGTTCCACCTCTGCCACCTCAGACACTTCACACCTCCTCTATTCACCCTGCTCACTCCCCCCCACCCCCAACAACAGCATCCAATACACACTCAACACAAGGCTCCAGCCTGTCTCTCTCAACCACCCAGGTTAGGAGGGAACTGAGGAGGATTAATGGCAAGAAGGCAGCGGGCCCAGATGGCATCAACTCGAGGGTCGTCAGGTCCTGCGCGGACCAACTGTGTGGGGTGATGGAGCACCTCTTCAACCTGAGCCTGAGGCTGGGAAGAGTCCCACAGCTCTGGAAAACCTCCTGTGTTGTACCAGTGACAAAGATTCAAAAAAAGTGTGCATGTTAGTCCCCGTAGGGAAATAGTTCCTCTGCATTTAACCCATTCACCCAGTGAAGCAGTGGGCAGCCACCAATGCAGCGCCCGGGGAGCAGTGTGTAGGGACGGTACCTTGCTCAGGGGTACCTCAGGGTAGCCGTTCAGTGGAGTCGAACCACCGACCTTCCGATCATGGGGCCACCACTCTACCTACTGAGCTATCCCTGCCCTATGCCCCAAGGACCTCAACAGCTACAGGCCGGTGGCTCTGACATCCCACCTGATGAAGACCCTGGAGCGGTTGGTCCTGGCTCAGCTTCGGCGCCTAACAAGCTCATCACTGGACCCACTTCAGTTTGCCTACCAGCCTGGCATTGGAGCGGATGATGCCGTCATTCACCTCCTACATCGTTCCCTCGCTCACCTGGAGCACTGTGAGAATCATGTTCTTTGATTTCTCCAGTGCCTTCAACACTATTCTTCCCTCGGTTCTGAAGGACAAGCTGGAGAACTCAGGAGTGGACCATCACCTCACTACCTGGATCCTGGACTACCTCACCGACCGACCACAGTATGTGAGGACTCAGGGCTGTGTGTCGGACAGGGTCGTCTGCAGTACGGGGGCCCCACAGGGAACGGTTCTGGCTCCGTTCCTCTTCACCATCTACACTGCAGACTTCTCCCACAATTCCACCCAGTGCTTCCTGCAGAAGTTCTCTGATGACTCTGCAATAGTCGGCCTCATCACTGATGGGGACGACAAGGAGTACAGAGGACTGACTCAAGACTTTGTGGACTGGTGCCAGCAGGACTACCTCCAGATCAACGCCAGTAAAACCAAGGAGCTGGTGGTAGACTTCCGCAGGCACAAGCATTCTCCACTGCAACCACTGAACATCCAAGGTATGGACATCGAGGCTGTGGACAGCTACAGGTACCTTGGTGTTCATCTGAACAATAGACTGGACTGGACTCATAACTCAGACGCCCTCTACAGGAAAGGGCAGAGCAGGCTGTACCTGCTGCGGAGACTCAGGTCGTTTGGAGTGGAGGGCCCACTCCTGAAGACCTTCTATGACTCTGTGGTGGCTTCTGCTATCTTTTATGGTGTGGTCTGCTGGGGCGGCAGCATCTCTGCTGTGGACAGGAAGAGACTGAACAGGCTGATCCGAAGGGCCAGCTCTGTTCTAGGATGCCCTCTGGACCCAGTGGAGGTGGTGAGTGACAGGAGAACGGCGGCTAAGCTGTCATCACTGTTGGACAACATCTCCCACCCCATGCAGCAGACTGTGACAGCACTGAGCAGCTTTTTGCTTCATAACTTTTGCACTGTCCACTTCCTGCTGTGACAAAACAAATTTCCCACGTGTGGGACTAATAAAGGTTATCTTATCTTATCTTATTCAGAGCCACCTGATCTTTGGCAAAAAGGAAAGTTTTCAGCCTAATCTTAAAAGCAGAGAGGGTGTCTGTATTCTGAATTCATGTACAGTTTTATTTATGTAGCAGATTAAACTCAATGTGCTTAATGTGGAAGAAGAAAACATCAAAACGTATGTGTTTACAATGAAAAGAGCAAAGTCGAGTACACAAGCATATTCACATGCACACAAACACTGAGCTTCTGCACGTAGGCTCATAAAAATAAAAGGCTTTCAGTCTGGACAAACACTGTAGCTGTAGCTGACCTCAGGTCAGCAGGCAGCTTGTTCCAAAGAACAGGACCACAGTAAGTAAAGCACCGTCAGCTCACTGAGATCTGATCCAGAGACAGTTCAAACATTTGCATCAGATGATCTGAGAGGACTGACTGGGTCAGAGAGACCGAGCAGGTCAGAGGTGGTCTGGTTGGGAGTATCGTATCTTGGGAATTTAAGAAAATGTCCTCAAACAAAAGTCCAAAATATCATAATGTTCCACATGTATTACTTCAATGTATTACACAATTTTATAGTTGCATCAGTGTCTGTATACAGTTATTCTTTATATTCACAATGATATGGAGAATACTCAAAAAAAAGTTATTTTTTCATGTTAAATAAAATGCTCAAAAATATAAAGGAGCTTTTGAGTTTGGCCCGTTTCCTTTGTTCCTTCATCTTACAAAACCAGCTTCATCTTTTTCTTATACTGCTTCAAAGTTCTGCATCTTGTCTCCTCGTGGAAGTTTCTGTTTTCAAACATGCTCTGAATAAATGATTTGACTGGCTGACTGTTATCACATAAGATGCTCACATCCTCACACAGGATGCACATTACAAAGCATGTGACTTTAAACTCAAGTTTTAAACTGCAGGGATGCATCAGCAGCTAGAGTCAGGGTGGCTTTAATGTGTACAGACCAGAGAGTCTTTGAGGGTTACTTACTGGCTAGTTGTTAGTGATTAGTTTGTTATTATTTATTACTTTCATAAAACAAAGTGTTTGTAAAGTTACATAGTGATGTATTAGCAGTTGTGACCAGAGAGGAGTTCAAGGGATCAAAAATAGTTGGTTCTCTGTTAAAAGTGGAAAAGCTCCCATTATGAGAATTTCTAATATTTACTGAGGGTCCTGTTACAAGCTACTGAGCTAACCTTCTTTCTTTACATGATTTAAGCTGATAAGATGAGAACCAATGAAAGAGGAGGAACCTCAGCTGAACTCAAACAAAGACAGACTGGGCTGAGTGACTGAGCAGGCAGCAGAAATATGCATACGAGGTTACCTGAGGAAACTGTTGCAGTGATTGTGGATGAGAGTGTGGGCAGAACAAGAGGAGAGGAAGAAACTCTAGTCTCTGCAGGGTCACACAATAAATGTTGATACAGCTGTTCCCTATTTTACAACATGATTTAATACAAACTTTGTATGATTTCTTTCCCCTTTTTTATATGCTGTATTTTTAGCAGAGCAGGGGTAAGATGCACTTCTATTTCTATACTTCTCCCACCATCTAGTGGTAACACTCCTGCATTACAAAGCATACCGCCCTACATGCAAATCGATGACAAGCTCAAAGAAGAACCTGGGCCCTCTTCACGGTGGAAACCTGGTGTTTGTTATGCTGTGTGTGTTGCTGGTAGAGAATGGGCCAGTTTCAAATCAATATGAAGATGTTGTGAGTGATCACCGTCATCCTGTGATGAGGTATGTCTGTACTGATAATGGTGGTACCTTCTAGGATGTAGGACAGGAGTACTCAGTGTCTGGTTTGAAAATGGCGTAAATCAAATGTGCTCAGAGATTCTCAGACTCACAGAGAACCTGTGGGAGGTTTGGGTCAGTATGTTTAAAGCAGTGCTTTGCACCATCAGCACTTGAACTTCAAAATGAAGAATCGTCTCATATCTTAAATAATATATCTGGAAAACTCATAATTCTCCTTCCATCCCGTCTGCTTGTGCTGAAAAACTAGTTCATGCATTTATTACTTCCAGGCTGGACGACTGTAATTCATTATTATCAGGAAGTCCTAAAAACTCCCTGAAAAGCCTTCAGTTAATCCAAAATGCTGCAGCAAGAGTCCTGACAGGGACTAGAAAGAGACAGCAGATTTCTCCTGTTTTAGCTTCCTGTTAAATCCAGAATTCAAAATCCTGCTCCTCACATACAAGGTCTTAAATAATCAGGCCCCATCTTATCCTAATGACCTTGTAGTACCATATCACCCTATTAGAGCACTTCGCTCTCGCTCTGCAGGCCTACTTGTTGTTCCTAGAGTATTTAAAAGTAGAATGGGAGGCAGAGCCTTCAGTTTTCAGGCCCCTCTTCTGTGGAACCAGCTTCCAGTTTGGATTCAGGAGACAGACACTATCTCTACTTTCAAGATCAGGCTTCAAACTTTCCTTTTTGCTAAAGCATATAGTTAGGGCTGGACCAGGTGACCCTGAATCCTCCCTTAGTTACTTCCCACCTCTGGCCTAGATCTACTGCAGCATAACTAAGTACAAATATGTATCGCTAAGTTGTGACTGTGCAACCTCTGTCACGGTTCTGGGTCATTTTGACCCAGCATTTTGAGTTCTCATGTTTTGGTTTGATTTTGCATTATGGATTGTATTCTGATTCTCTTGTTGTGCTTTGTTGATTATTATTATTACGATTCTATGTTTCAGTTTATTCTGGTTAAGGGTTTAGTTCTTAGGTTTGGTTCTTGTGCTCTCGTGTTTACTGTAGGTTTAGTTCAGTGTCAAGTCTGCATCTTTATGTAGTTGTTTCTTGTCTTGTTCCTGTTTTATTGTGAAGGTCCGTGTCTCATGTGAGTGTATTCAGTTTTGCTTCCCCTGTCTCGTCTTGTCAGTTACTTCCAGCTGTGTTCCTCTGTGTGTATTTAAGACGCGTCTACTCGTATGTTGGTCGCTGGTCTGTCTGTGAATCTACTGTGTGTTCACCCTGCTGGCAATCATCATCTGCCTCTGCTCAGCCTCCTTCATGTTCATTTTCACGTTTGCTCTTTAGTAGTTTAGTTCTGTTTGTACATTTTTTCACCTTGTGCTTTATTTTACAATAAACCACCTCAGCAAACAGTGAGTGCCTGCGCTTGGATCCTCTTTTAATTCCTCCACACGGCTCATCCCCGTTAGCCATGACAGTACAGACTAGAGATGGCACGATACCACTTTTTTATGTCCGATACCGATATCATAAATTTGGATATCTGCCGATACCGATATTTAATCCGATATAGAGTTTTTTAATCGATAAAACAGTTTTTTAATATCTTGCTGCTTTTGTATAAGTTCATACTCAAGTTTAAATAAACAACAACACTAAAGCTATCCTGTTATACGTGTATGCAAAAAAACACACTGCACCCAAAATATTTCATAGTTCAGCAAAACTGATCAATCTAATAAACTTAAACCTGCTCTATCCTCCCTATTCTGGTATTTTAAAGAGTACTTCATCATCATCATCATCATCATCGTTTATTTATATAGCACTTTAAAAACACACAAGGCTGACCAAAGTGCTGAACAACAGAAACATAATAGATACCATAAGAATAATAAATACGATAAAATAATAAACATAGTGAAAACAATAAAATACAAGTCAGTCAACCACTGAATCAAAAGCCAGTGAATAAAAATGAATTTCAATCTGGATTTAAAAACCATCACTGATGTCGATCGCCTAATGTGAAGAGGAAGATTATTCCAAAGCTTAGGCGCCACGATAGAGAACGCTCGGTCTCCTCTCAGTTTCAACCGTGATTTGGGGACTGAGAGCAACAGCTGCTCAGCTGACCGGAGCGAACGAGTGGGGACATAGGGCTTCAGCAAATCAGACAGATAAGCAGGTGCCAGGCCATTTAAAGATTTAAAAACCAATAAAAGAACTTTAAAATCAATCCTAAATTCAATTGGAAGCCAGTGCAGGGAGGCCAGAACCGGAGTAATGTGCTCAAATTTTCTTTTTACCAGATAAAAACCATGCCGCAGCATTCTGTACTAATTGCAGGCGTGTCAGAGTGCCCGGTCCAACCCCTATTAAAAGGGAGTTACAATGCCCCACCCAAGAAGCTTTGAGAGGACTACCTGCTTCAAGGTTGGTTAACCTATGGCTAGAACACGAGGGAGAGGGATTTCTCTGCACTGTGGAAGCCAGGCTACAGCAACTAATTTCCGGTCACCCCTGGATACTGGACTCACTGCACCCGCTCATACAGGATTTTATCCTCCATGAGCTCCCACACCCCAGCCGCTACAGCTCGCCTGCTCGGTTCGACGGAGGATATGTTTTCCAAACCACTGGATGTGGAGTTACCCGGCCCATCTGAGCCGTCTCCGAGAAGGAAACGGCAGCCGCGCCAACGGCGCGTCACCTCGCAGCCAGTCTTTGGGACATCTAAACAACCGGCTGTGTGAAAAGGACACTTTTTCTGCCATGTCTGACCACAATCAGTGTGCATGACTTTGTTCACTTTGTTGCTTCTGAGCCTGGAGTTATTATGACTAGGACTGTGATTTTAGGGACTAAAAATATTAAGGATACTTCTTCACCTGCATTGGCTCATTCAGGGAAAGAGGGAAAACTCACTGAAACAGTTGTTTCGGAACTTTTTCTTCCGTCACTACTCTTAGCCCAGTCAGCTGCCAGGCCAGAAACTCCATTTTCACCTCAACCTTCACTTCAGTCATTAGCTTGACCTGCTATGAAGCCACTTGTGTTGCCACTAGCCCAGTCTGCTAATCAGTGCACAGCTCAACCTTTAGTTTGGCCGCCAGTGCAATCCATAACTCGGTCCCCTGTTCAGTTGCCGCTAGCTCAGTCTCCTGTGTTGCCGCTAGCACAGCCATTAGTTCAACTGCCTGCTCAGTCCATCACTCAGTTGCCTTTTGCTCAGCTGTCAGCCCACTCATTGATTCAGCCACCATCTGTGCGGGTCTCCGCTGGAGGGTCCGAGGGGCCCGTTCAGTCGGCTTTGAGGAGTCCGTTCGGCCACCACGTGCTCCTTCACCTGCGGTTTCCACACCGTCGCCTGCAGCTGCCACGCTGCTATCTGGTCCTGCCTCGTCTGTTCCTTTGGTTGTGGCACCGCCGTATGATCCAGCTTGGCCCATACCACCTCGCCTTCGCCCTATGATGAGGCTATGCCCTCTCTATTTTTGGTAATTCCACGCTGGTGGAAATCCAAACAAAACACTCATTAAGAGGCTCAAAAAGTATTTAATATGAAGGAAATAGGCAGAGTGTTACAGGCATAGTTTTTTCCTCTGAAACAATAAGTTTGGTTGGAGCAGTCTTTCAACGCCTCTCTCTGTCTCTCGCTAGCAAAGTTGACCCAGACAACAAAGTAAAGCTAGTTTTCAGCTACGAGCCCAACACGAACCCGACGTATCAGCCAGAGGTCCCTTTACTACGGCTCGGAGCCGCGGACCTGTTTTATATACGTGTGGAATAGTTTTCTGTATGAGATCACTGCAAAAAGTGCAGCCTTACCTAATGTGCACCTACTGTTACTCATTTATATTAAGATTTAAACATCTAGTTGGTGTTGGTGTGGAGAGTAACCTTCAGTAATAGTAATAAATCACACAGCAATAGGACATTCATGTAGTTGTAAAAAGCACGATAATATATTAAGTAATCCAAAGTATTCAGAATACATTACTCTCATTGAGTAACATAACGGAATACGTTACAAAATACATTTTGGGGCATGTAATCTGTAATCTGTAGTGGAATACATTTTAAAAGTAACCTTCCCAACACTGAGCTGAGAGGGAGAGCTTAGATTTAAAGGTACGGACTGCTCAGTGATGTTTGATAAAGTGTAAATTTAAGCACATCGAAGGTTTCTTGTTTTTAAATCACATATTGGGTTTGAACATTATGTACATGTTACATTGTGTTTTTTTTCATATTGTGAAACCTGCTGCAAAACAAACTGAGTTAGGCTAACTGTGTTATTTAAAGGCTGCATGGAAAAACTAGTGCAGGTTAGTTTGCTGCACTGTGATGGATTCAGATCAGCTGATCACAGCCTGTACTGTAGGAAAACCCACTGGAGCTTTCAGTAGAAATTATTGTGAATTATAATTCTTTCCATTTTCAGGTTCCCCCACCTGCTGAATCCACTTTAAAACTTGAGTGTACACACCGTCCTGTTTAGGGTCAACGTCCCGATCTGGAAAGTAGACAACAGAAAACAGAGCTTCTTTTTCTGCTCATCTTCTACTGATGAGATAATTGTGACAATTCAAATTTAGTCGCTCCTCCCTGAGCCTTGTTGCTTATAGGGAGTCATATGACTGTTTTTTCGGTAACTGTTATTTTGATTTGCTACTATTTAAATAAAAAATAATTTTTCATGGATTTCTAATTCAGTTTATGAAAAAAAACCATCCACATAAAAATAGAAAAAAAAATTTCAAATAGTCGTAATCTGCAGTTTTACACACTCTATACTCACTCCCTGGTTTTAAAGCTTAAATTCAAATATGCACTGTACTGAAGGTTTGTAAAGAACCTCACGAGACCTGAGCTGGAGAGTCTTTCTGAGATGTGTCTTAGTGAAGTCCAATGTGACAGATTGTCTGTGGATAAACTACCAACAGATGGCAGTGCAAACATGTAGCACTGCCAGCATTCGAGGCTGGAGAGGGACATCACACCCTCACCAGCTATTTAAGGCTTGTGCATAACAATATGGTAATTTTTCTACTACTACTTATTATTATTATTATTATTATTATTAGTTACCACATCGGTCTATGCAACATTTTGATTTACAAAATCAAAGAAAAACCATACAAACCATACAACTGTATCAATAATATTTTGATATTTTGATTTGATTGGTGATGCCTGGTTGTTCTTCATGTACCAAATTCTGTATATAAAAATAACGAGTAAATCTTTGAAGCTCAGCTAGCACTCATGATGAAACGGAACATTTCAGTACGACCAACAATACACGTTTCTTTTATTTATACTCCCACATGTCGCAGACTTTAAGCAAGTGCGTGCATGTGTGTGTGTGTGTGTGCGTGTGTTTGTGTGTGTGTCTGTGTGTGTGTGTGTGTGTGTGTGTGTCTTTAATCACTCCATGCACAGAGGCACAGTTGGACAGAAAAAATAAGACCCAATAAGAGTGAATTCCTAGTGAGTGGTAAAAGCCTGCATTTATTTCCATTATTAATTATAGTCATTACTGTGTCTCCTCCTGCTGAGGGGAGGAGAAGAGTGAGGGAGGAGAAGAGGAGAGAAAAGAAAAAAGAATTAGCACCTCCAAGTCTGAAACCATCCACAGCCTCAATAGAATCGGTCGACCTGCTGCCCCAAGTGGAGGGTTCGAGTATCTAGAGATCTTGATCATAAGTGAAGTGAGAAAGGATTGGGAGATGAAGCAGGGAGTCTCTTCCTTAGCAGTGAGAAGTTCAGTTATTTTGTAGGAACTGAAAGAAGAGCTGCCATTCTTCCCTACTGAAAGAGTCAGTTAAGGTGGTTCTGGGTCCTGAGTAGGACGCTTCCTCGATGGCTCCAAGATGAGGCGTCTTGGGTGAAGAACCTGGGGCAGATCTAAGAGACACAGGAGATGTCTCTTGGATGGTTTTTGACCCAGATCCAAATAAGGTGCAGAAAATGGATAGTTTGAAGCATGTGTACAGGCAATAGTTTGAACATAATTTTCTTGTACACATGCTTCTGTGGATAAAAGCTCATTGCAAGGGGAAAGACATCTAAATCTATGAACCTTAATGAAGTTTAGATTCATTTCAAAAATGCTGTCCAGTACATGTCAGCTGAGTCCCACAGGTTAACCAACCCTGATAGAGCTCCTTCTCCAGGTCATGACTTCAGTGTTCACCATCTGGTTCAGAGACCGCCATTTGCAACAAGCATCGCCACCTTGTGGATCAGCTCCGAACATCTGCACCTACAATAGAAGTGAGGAAAATGACGCGTTTGGACTCAGTGTGCTAAGCTTGTCTCAAAATGCTGGTGAAGTTCTGCCAGAGTTGGAAACTGAAGCTCTAAGTCATGTATGGGTGCAGCAGAGCCACCCAGTATCCTCCCTCACGACCTGCAAATATGCAAGTAAAAATAAATACATCTATTCATTATCAGTTGCAATTACTCTTTGCTCCAGGTTTGAACTCTTTAATGACGGTGATTTCTCCCTCCAGCTGAGAATAAAGACTCCAATACGACTGTCTCTAACTCGTTTGGCCTTCACTGTGATTTGTACAATTATCTTTTTCTTAATATAAATTATACATAAACTATGTACATTAATTTTCCATGAATCTCACTTTGGTGAGCTTGTTCTATGTTAGAGTAATGCTGCAAAGGAAAACTGCAATGGCATCAAATCAAATCAAATCAAATCACTTTTATTGTCACATCACATGTGCAGGTACATTGGTACAGCACATGTGAGTGAAATTCTTGTGTGCGAGCTTCACAAGCAACAGAGTTGTGCAAAATACAATAATGTAAACAAGCAAAATACAAGAATGGCTACATCTGAAACTAATAAATATATGTACAATATATAATAGTATATGCATTTCTGGATGTGTATACTAAATATTTTTCTACGTGTGTGTGTGTGTGTGTGTGTGTGTGTGTGTGTGTGTGTACACATATTTTACAAATTAAATAGAGTAAACAATAAATAAAATATATAAAAATATACAGAGTTGAGACATGTGCAAAACAGTGGCATTACTGTACAGTAATCATCAGGAGACACCAGTAGTAGAGTAATAGTTACTGTAAGAGTAACTTAGTAGAGTGAAACAAATCTATACTCTGGCACAAAGGTGAAAGGTTATGTATATTAAGATGTTTTTCAAGTCATTGTCAGGTGAAGGCTGGACAGCACTGCTGGTTATGCAGAGACACACACATTTGTTTGTGGTGAGTTTTATGTTGGACTCCCATTGTGGGAGGCACAGCAACAACTCTTCCACATGTTAATGCAAAGTTCCAGGATTTCAAGATATTTTGAGCCCCTTGAGAGAACAATGGAGGGGTTCCTCTATTGTGGACCCTTAAATTAGCATTGTGATGTATTTATGGCAGTCCTGTGCAACATTAACGTTTTGGGAGGAAAAATGATGGCACATTCGGTTGGGGGAAAAGACCCTGTAAATCTGGTGTCTTGCACTTAGCATGCTTTATTATGCAGACTGTCGAGCCTCCCATCAGGATCATCTTACTCCGAGCTCATGCTTGTTCTTTCCCTTTCCCTGTAATTGTCTGCCTCCACTATTTTCCATCCGACTTGCTTAGCCCAACTTCCTTTTTGCTCCACACTCTTCTTCTGTCTTTAATTTTTAATTCAATTGCTCAACATTTTATTTAAAAATGACTGTTTTTATTTCTGTGTGTCACTATACAACATATCCTGCATGCTGCAGTTCTAGATGAACGACATTTTGAGCATTCAAGGCCTCTAAGGACACTCTTTAAAAACCTGTGCATGCAAAACAAGGGGAGGAAAGAATCTCTCTATATATAAACAGGAAAGCTCAAATTTCACTTAGCGAGAAAATCACTAAGCAATTAGAGTTAATTAGTGCTCAGTGAATATCTTAGTTTTGCTGGATGATAGTGGTTTATTGGCCCTCTAATACAGAAAAATATTGATCCAACCTAAAGCTGTCAAACTGAGGACAGTGTGTTACATTATTTACCGCTCAACGGTACTTCTAGTTTTGAATTCATTCAGGAGCTACACTGCTGTGCTGTGGTATCCCCTTACTACCATATACATTTATATATATATATATATATATATATATATATATATATATATATATATATATATGTTAGGGGTGCAACGATACACAAAATTCACGGTTCGGTTCGATACTTTGGTGTTACGGTTTGATATTTTTTCGATACAAAAAAATGTTCATGCCTTTTTAATTTGTCATTTATTAAAATTATAAATATATATTTTAACTCAAAAGTACAGTTTTTAAATTTAATGTTGCTGAAACAACAATGTCATAAAAAATAAATCTATCTGATTGAGGAATCACTCATCTTTGGAAAAGAGAGTTTATTACAGAGAAATGGCTCTTTCCAAAATAAAAGCTCTACTATCCGCTTCTTCTGGGCTATATTCTCAGCAGCATATTAAACATATCAGGTCCCCATAAGGAGAATCCTGTGCTAACGGCTGTCTAAATGACTCGGGTAAAGTTTGTAGCATGCATGCTTGTTGTTTTTGTCTGCTTCCACTTGTCTTTGCACGAGGATGATGTCGGCGTAAATGTGCAGTCATATTCGTTGTGTTCCCACTAGTGCTGTCAGCCTTAATCTGAAATGACGTTAAAGCCACAACACGGCAAATCTCCGTTAGCAAGTTACTGGGGGTCGCCCCGTGCGTGGGGCTGGACGGCGTCAACACGTTAACAAGCTAACTGCGCTAACGCATTAGTTCCCACCAATTGAGCATTGCGTGGCACATCCGACATACTGTTTTACTTTAGTCCATGACGCGCTTACCTTCAGGGTCATACGTCACATGAGGACCAAAATAGTTCCAAACGCCAGATCTGAATGAGGGTGGGGGAGGTTCAATTTGCCATGTTGCAACGAGCTTAGCTTCTGTCTCGCTAGCTTGCCCTGCGCTCAGTGAATCTGCGTTTGACTACTCCGCCTAAGCTGCACTGTCGAGCGCAGATCCACTGAGCGCTCAACACAGACAGCATCGTCAGAAGGAAAGTTGATCAAATAAATTAAAAATTTTGTATTGTTCGATACATATGCGTACCGAACCGAAAGCTCTGTATCGAACGGTTCAATATCCATACGAGTATCGTTGCACCCCTAATATATATGTATATCTTCTGCCCTCAGCTGAATGTCTCTATCCAGCTTATGCAGAGAGCTAAACATTAAATGGCTTCAGTAAACACTCAGGAGACCGTGTGGCATTCTTCAGAGCTTTACTGATCCTTATTTTTCTTTTTGTAAAACTGTATTAACAGAAACAGAATACAGTGTATTCACTCTCCATACAAACACACAAAGATTACATTAAATATTGTTGATTTATGTAAACAGTCACTACACAATCTCAGTATCAACACTACACCCGTGTAGCATTTCAAGAGATACAGCTAACACCACATGCTGGTATGTTTCATGCTAGCAGGCTAAACAAAGGGCTAACAGCTAGCTTGTGCTAGTAATGTAACAAACTCGCTAAATACACAAGAACTCATTACTTTGCTGAACAAGGTACTAATAAGTGGGAACAATAAACCGTGTTGCCACACTTACAGATTATGCCTTTTCAAGCGCACCAGATGCAGGAAATTACAGAGACACAGAGAAATGGACCTTCCCTGTCGAGCACTGGGAGAAAACCACTGCTTGCGCTCTAACATGGCGCTACCCTGTCAACCCACTAGATGGCAGGCTTTGCCCAGACAAGATCAGGAATAAACATATTTTCTGACATGTTGCTATAATTAATTACAGAACGGATGATTATGGCCCGCCATATAACAAACTTATAAAAAAACATACCTTAGAAATAACAGGAGAGACAGAATATATATATATATATATATATATATATATATATATATATATATATATATACACCCAGCACGCCCCTGCGGGCGGTTTATCCTTCAAGCTCGGGTCCTCTACCAGAGGCCTGGGAGCTTGAGGGTCCTGCGCAGTATCTTAGCTGTTCCCAGGACTGCGCTCTTCTGGACAGAGATCTCCGATGTTGTTCCCGGGATCTGCTGGAGCCACTCGCCTAGCTTGGGAGTCACCGCACCTAGTGCTCCGATTACCACGGGGACCACCGTTACCTTCACCCTCCACATCCTCTCGAGCTCTTCTCTGAGCCCTTGGTATTTCTCCAGCTTCTCGTGTTCCTTCTTCCTGATATTGCTGTCATTCGGAACCGCTACATCGATCACTACGGCCGTCTTCTTCTGTTTGTCCACCACCACTATGTCCGGTTGGTTAGCCACCACCATTTTGTCCGTCTGTATCTGGAAGTCCCACGGGATCTTAGCTCGGTCATTCTCCACCACCCTTGGGGGCATCTCCCATTTTGACCTCGGGACTTCCAGGTTATACTCGGCACAAATGTTCCTGTATACTATGCCGGCCACTTGGTTATGGCGTTCCATGTATGCCTTGCCTGCTAGCATCTTGCATCCTGCTGTTATGTGCTGGATTGTCTCTGGGGCATCTTTACACAGCCTGCACCTGGGGTCTTGCCTGGTGTGATAGACCCCAGCCTCTATGGATCTTGTGCTCAGAGCTTGTTCTTGTGCTGCCATGATTAGTGCCTCTGTGCTGTCTTTCAGTCCAAGTTTGTCCAGCCATTGGTAGGATTTCTGGATATCAGCCACCTCCTCTATCTGCCGGTGGTACATACCGTGCAGGGGCCTGTCCTTCCATGATGGTTCCTCGTCTCCCTCCTCTTTCTTGGGTTTCTGCTGCCTGAGGCATTCACTGAGCACTCGGTCAGTTGGGGCCATCTTCCCAATGTATTCTTGGATGTTCGTTGTCTCATCCTGGACTGTGGTGCTGACACTCACCAGTCCCCGGCCCCCTTCCTTCCGCTTAGCGTACAGCCTCAGGGTGCTGGACTTGGGGTGAAACCCTCCATGCATGGTAAGGAGCTTTCTTGTCTTGATGTCAGTGGCTTCTATCTCCTCCTTTGGCCAGCCTATTACCCCAGCAGGGTACCTGATCACGGGCAGGGCGTACGTGTTGATGGCCCGGATCTTGTTCTTACCATTCAGCTGACTCCTCAGGACTTGCCTGACCCTCTGTAGGTACTTGGTGGTTGCAGCTTTTCTAGCGGCCTCTTCATGGTTCCCAGTCGCCTGCGGGATCCCCAGGTACTTGTAACTGTCCTCTATGTCTGCAATGTTGCCTTCTGGTAGTTCAATCCCCTCAGTTCTGACTACCTTCCCTCTCTTTGTTACCATCCGACTACACTTCTCCAGTCCGAACGACATTCCAATGTCATTGCTGTATAGCCTGGTAGTGTGGATCAGTGAATCGATGTCTCGTTCACTCTTGGCATACAGCTTGATGTCATCCACAATCAGGAGGTGGCTGACAACTGCTCCGTTCCGTAGTCGGTATCCGTAGCCAGTCTTGTTAATGATCTCACTGAGGGGGTTCAGCCCTATGCAGAACAGCAGTGGGGACAGAGCATCTCCTTGGTAGATCCCGCACTTGATGGTGACTTGTGCTATGGGCTTGGAGTTGGCCTCTAGTGTTGTACGCCACATCCCCATTGAGTTCCTGATGAAGGCTTTTAGGGTCCCATTGATCTTGTACAATTCTAGGCATTCCAGTATCCAGCTGTGGGGCATTGAGTCATAGGCCTTCTTGTAATCAATCCAGGCAGTGCACAGGTTGGTCAGTCTGGTCTTGCAGTCTCGGCTGATTGTTCTGTCTACCAGTAGCTGGTGTTTTGCGCCTCTGGTATTCTTGCCAATTCCTTTCTGTGTCCCGCTCATGTAAGCCTCTTAAATTTCTCCAAGTAGAAATATATGTAAAAAAAACAAAAACGATTTTCAATTTTTTTGTAGTTTATTGCACTTGTTTGCAATTAATGTAGTTACTATGGACTTAATGCATACATATTATTAAAATATGGGCTATAACAGTTGTATTGATGTATAGCAACTTCAAATGCTCCCACAAATGGTACTACAACATGTAAAAAATAATATAAGCTCTGGCGGACTTGGTTCTATAGTAGGTCTTAAAGGGTTAAATAAATATCGTCAAATAATCGAGATCTCAATTTCAGTGAAAATAATCGTGATTATCATTTTTGCCATAATCGAGCAGCCCTAGCGTGAACCATGTCGGGGCCTGGTGCTGTCCAACTCTTCATACTGGAGACCTTTTCTTGGATGTCTGCCACTGTGATGGTTGCTGGACCCTGTTCAGGGAAGTTGCTGTGGTCTGCTCTTAGATCCACTAGCCAATAAGTGTTGCTGTTATGGGTTGCGTCCTTCTCCCATATGCTCTTCCAGTATAGTTCCGTCTCCATCCTTGATGGTGCTGTTATCATATTGTTCCCTTGCCACTGAGAGTACACCTTGGCTGGTTCTGTGGAGAACAGAGATGGGCAGTAACGCGTTACTTGTAACGCGTTACTGTAATCTGATTACTTTTTTCAAGTAACGAGTAAAGTAAGGGATTACTATTGCAAAATCAGTAATTAGATTACCGTTACTTTCCCGTAGGAACGCTGCGTTACTGCGTTACTAAAACCGTGATTTTTTTTGCGAGAATGTCTCATGACAGTGACGTAAGCAAGTGCGACGTTGGTGACAGCAGCTGTGTGCAGATCAACAATGGATAATATATCGAGTGCGGGAGAGAGTATGAGCGTGCAGCGTTTAAAGTGTGGAAGTACTGACCTTACTTTGAGTTTGATTCCATAAAAAGTGACAAAAACATTAGCGTCCATCGTGCGTGGGAAGAAAACTTCTTTTTACAGCGAAAAAAACCCCTAAACTTCCGAGCAAGCACCGAGTAGCTATGACGTGATGGGAAACTCACAGAGACACTCGCGCGGATTCTTCAACTGACCGCAGCACACCTGCACCAGGGTAACCCTCCGCCTACCCTGCGCCTGCTTTACAGGTGAAAATAGAGCAAAAGGACCGCTGAGTCTTTGACTTTATTTATTTTCTGCTGTGTTTTACTTGCATCTGTTTGAAAGAGTGAGTGAAAACACAAAAAATATTTTATTTTATGTGCTGGAATGTGTAGAAAATAGGTTTAAATGTTAAACTAATTTATTCAAGTCAGAGAATGTTGCATATAATTAAATGTTTTGCTTGATGCATAAAGTTAAAAGATTAAAACTGATAAAACAAGTTAAAAAAAGAGACTTTTCCATTTGATTACATTTTGTATGATGGATTATGTAGAAAAAGTAGAATTGGGCTGAAAGATCTATCACTTTATCACCTCTTCAGGTTGTAAATCGTGTTTTTAAAAAGTAACTAAGTAACTAAGTAACTAAGTAATTAATTACTTTTGAAAATAAGTAATCAGTAAAGTAACGGGATTACTTTTTTGGGGGAGTAATCAGTAATTAGTTACTGATTACTTTTTTCAAGTAACTTGACCAACACTGGTGGAGAACAGCTGGTTTATTCTCCTGCCTTCTATCTCTCTAGTGTACCTCTTCAAGCGGCTGGCCAAGGCTGTGAGTTGTTGCTTGGCAGTTTCCAAGGCCTCAGGTATGGACAGCTTGCTGTACTTCTTAGGCACCTTCTTCATTGCACCTTTCTGCAGCTCTGACAGTTGGCTAACCTCCCTCCGTGCTGCCTTGGATTTTGGCCTCCTTGTCCATGGAGGGTACTGCTCCTTATGGTGTTCTTGTAGCCAAGCATCTCACTGATCACTGCTGCTGTGGTGTACATCAGCTGGTTAGTCTCGGTAATGGTGGCTGTAGGTATTGTCCATAGTACTCCATTCACATCGCATGAATGAGATTCAGTCTCATTCATCAGTCTGTAGCTGTGAGAGCAGATCCTTCTTCCGCGTGTTGGAACACTGAGCTACTAGTTGTTTCACTGTCAGTCTGGATGTTGGAAATCAAAGATTCCATAGGTCTTTAATCATATTCATGTAACCACTTCCGCTGGGGCTACTTGCATAGCAACATTCCAACAGTGGCTTATTTTCATCTCTTGCCCACCGATGCCTTCTTGTTCCTGTAGCGCTCTTCTCATCAGTGCGTCCTGGTTCCTCAACGCATGACGTGGACCTTGTTAATCTGGGCGATGTCCGAGCTGAGCTGGTATGGCTTCAGTTTTATATATTTTTATATAAACAATATAGGATGTCAAACAATCTGACATCCTGAGAATGGGCTGATGATTCTCAGCTCTAGGCCCTCTTGTTCTCATTGAATATTACAGTAATAAGCCATTTGTTACAGAGTACAATGCAGTGGCCTACGTTTCATCAGCTTCCTTTAACAAACACCATAATGATTATTCCTGACCTAATGAAGTACAGGCTGAACGGTTAAAGTTAGAATAAGCTGCCATGGTTGATCATCTATGGGGAAAATGAACTCTTGTATTTCTATCACTCTCTCTCCTCCTCTGGTTTTGCTCCTTCTGGGTATCTATAGGAAGACAGAGAGCATATTAACTATTGATAATCTGTGAAACAGCATCACACAGAGACATAAAATTGCTGTCTAAATGTATTCAGAGACTGCTCGTAAAACTGTAATTATACACATTACTTTGAATATGAAATGCTGGGTGACAGTTATTGTCGGAGGCTAATAAAATCCATGCATCTTCTAAGCTCCTGAGTGCAACACACACAGAGCACCTTTAATATGTCTTATGGACTAACACACTATAAGGTCTTTCTCCTGAGCCTGGTCTCAGCCTATTGAAGCTTGAATCATATGGTGAGAAGCTCAAAAGGGTAAAGAGGAAGGAGGCTACAAAAGGAACAAAACAAAAAACTGACAAAGCCTGTGGGAAGCCACGCAGGCTAAAGACGGACCAACTGAACTCCATCTGACAAGAAACACAGACAGGAAAAGAGAAAAAGGGCAAAATAAGCCACACAAGGAAATAATCTTTAAACTCTAACAGGAAGTTACTGAAAAGAAGACATGAAACACACACACACAGACACACACACACACACTCCTTTTGATAAAGCGTAAAGTTAAAACTGGCTCAGGCAGCACTCTGCATTTATTTATGAGTTATTATGTCATGAGCTGTATGGGGACGAAGAAACTCAAACTAGACTAAACTTAAGACCAGTAATGAACCTAAAACACAAAAGAGAACACAAACACAGGAACTGAAAACACAGGGTCAAATGACCCAGAAACATGACATATTAATCTCTGTCTCTCTTCCACAGCATGTCTTTATCCTGTCTTCCTTCTCTCACCCCAACCAATCACAGCAGATGGCCCCGCCCCTCCCTGAGCCTGGTTCTGTTGGAGGTTTCTTCCTGTTAAAAGGGAGTTTTTCCTTCCCACTGTCGCCAAAGTGCTGCTCATAGGGGTAGAATGATTGTTGGGGTTGCTTCTGTATTATTGTAGGTATTTACCTTACAATATAAAGAGCCTTGTGGCAACTGTTGATGTGGTGCTGTATAAATAAAACTAAATTAAGTTGAGTTAAATTTTATCTTTCAGCTCATGTCCCCAGTTGGTATCAGCAGATGTCTGCCATGCCCTGAGCCTAGTTCTGCTTGAAGTCTGCTCCTTTTAAAGGGACTTCTTCCTCCCCATAGTGATCACTCATACCCACATAGCAAAATTGGTATGGCCCGGATCTGGCACACACAATGTGCTTACACATGGCCCACATATCGCAAAGAATGACGTCCCTTCGGTGGCCCAGATCAGGTTTGCCAAAGGTGGCCCACACATGGGACCAGTTTACTTACTTACTTGACATACATCCTGCCATGACACCAGGCAGTCAGAAGTGCCGGCTTGATGCGGGACTGGGGAGGACCTGTTTTCTATGAACCTGGGCCACATAAACCAAACCATAATGGGTCCAGATATGGCATGCCATCACATAAACAGTGCCATCTATGCCAGGCAAGGCCCATATCTGGGTGAAATACCACTTACCATCGCCAGAAGTCAGCCAGCAGTGTCGGCTTGATACCAGATCCGGGCCAGAACTGTCTGGTATGTGGGAAGGGGATCATGTGATTGTTGGGGTTACCCCCTCTAATGCTGTGGGCTGTTTACCTTACAATAGAAAGATCTTCCAGGTACATTTCCTTATACGGACACTATTTTGGTTTTCCTATCTTCCCAAATCATCACTCTCTTCATCCATGTAGGATAAAATGTGTGTGTGTGTGTGTGTGTGTGTGTGTGTGTGTGTGTGTGTGTGTGTGTGTGTGTGTGTGTGTGTGTGTGTTGGTGTGTGTGTGTAACAGAGAGAGAGAGAGAGAGAGGGAAAGTGACATCTGTTTCTTGTCTTTGGCTTGTGGCTGAAGGAAGATCTGAGAAAGCTAGCTGATGCCTGGAGGAGAGATAACTGAAAATCAAAGGAGGACCATATTAATTTGATTAGGCAGCGCTGGATTGCTCCAGATTAAATTAGATTTCATTATGACATGCAATTAAAAAGAACCTGCTGATGAAGATGGCTGGGGAGGGACAAAGGAGAAGTGACATAAGGTGGAGAAGTGGAGAGGAAAGGTGGAGAACATTTTTTTTAAATACATGATCTGATGTTCTAAAAACTAAAAAACTTAAACTGTGACATGTTGCCGTTATATATAACTAAAAGAAAAAAGGTGGAAATAGACATGATAGGTCAAGACTAGGGATTTGCACCACTAGTTGACAACATGACTAATTGCAGTTATGGTCACCAGTCAGTACTAGACATATTAGTCCATCCATCCATCCATCCATTCGCTTCTGCTTAATCTTTTCAGGGTAGACATATTAGTCATTTAATCTAATTGTTAACATTTGAATTGATGCCCATGCCGGTAAATGTTCTGCAGCCATCTGTCACCAGCTGCCACAGAGCTGCAGCCCCGAGATCATTGGGCAAATCCCATAACTCTGTTAATCTAGATCCAATCTTTTTGTAAGGTTTATTATTAGTTATTTTGAAGGAATGAGACTGCAGATACAAGCAGTGAAAATGAGCTTTCTCCACAGGGTGGATGGGCTCTCTCTTAGGGAAAGGTGGAGGAGTTCAGTCATTTGGGCTCAGAGTAGATCTGTCACTTCTGCTGCTAATCGAAAGAAGCTGCGTAAAGGGAGGTCTGGGTTTCTCTAATCAGAAACGTTTTTGTTGTTTTGTTTTATTTTAGCTTGTATGGAGAAAATTGTTATCAATTGTGGAATAACGTGTAGCGTTCATAATGCATGCACAATACTTTTTCAGATGTTATTTTGTCACATTTTAATAATATGTGATGATCTTTTGTAGTAATATATTTCCATATCATATTTACCATACTTTTTTAAAGTCTTCTTTTTGGACCACAACACCAGAATGAGTGTAGGTGTCCAAAAGCTGCGCTTGGGGTACTGAAGCTACAAAAGAGGAGTGAACATAAAGGGAATAATGTGTTTTTAGTGTCATGTAAATTCAAATGTAACGTTTCTATCAGCTCAACAAACACCAACAAACACACAAACTGTTTGTGTCGCAGCTAAAGGTCCAGCTGCTGTATTTGACAAGGAGAGGAAGATAAGATAAGATAAGATAACCTTTATTAGTCCCACACGTGGGAAATTTGTTTTGTCACAGCAGGAAGTGGACAGTGCAAAAGTTATGACGCAAAAATTAGAATACAATAAGAATAAATACAGTACACAGCTGTACAGAATAGAATAAAATAAAATACTATATACAGTAGAATAAAATAGAATAAAAATATACAATAAGATAAAAATAGAATACGAATGCTATATACAACTGAGTAAAAATACAACGATGCCAGAAAAGATTATTGCACTTAGTATTATTGCATATGTATGGATGTGTGTGTTTGTTCAGTTAAAGTCTTTGTTGTGGAGTCTGACAGCAGTGGGGAGGAAAGACCTGCGAAATCTCTCCGTCCCACACCGTGGGTGCCGCAGTCTCCCACTGAAGGAGCTGCTCAGTGCTGTCACAGTCTGCTGCATGGGGTGGGAGATGTTGTCCATCAGGGATGACAGCTTAGCCGCCGTTCTCCTGTCACTCACCACCTCCACTGGGTCCAGAGGGCATCCTAGAACAGAGCTGGCCCTTCGGATCACCCTGTTCAGTCTCTTCCTGTCCCCAGCAGAGATGCTGCCGCCCCAGCAGACCACACCATAAAAGATAGCAGAAGCCACCACAGAGTCATAGAAGGTCTTCAGGAGTGGGCCCTCCACCCCAAACGACCTGAGTCTCTGCAGCAGGTACAGCCTGCTCTGCCCTTTTCTGTAGAGGGCGTCTGAGTTATGAGTCCAGTCCAGTCTGTTGTTCAGATGAACACCAAGGTACCTGTAGCTGTCCACAGCCTCAATGTCCATACCCTGGATGTTCAGTGGTTGCAGTGGAGAATGCTTGTGCCTGCGGAAGTCTACCACCAGTTCCTTGGTTTTACTGGCGTTGATCTGGAGGTAGTCCTGCTGGCACCAGTCCACAAAGTCTTGAGTCAGTCCTCTGTACTCCTTGTTGTCCCCATCAGTGATGAGGCCGACTATTGCAGAGTCATCAGAGAACTTCTGCAGGAAGCACTGGGTGGAATTGTGGGAGAAGTCTGCAGTGTAGATGGTGAAGAGGAACGGAGCCAGAACCGTTCCCTGTGGGGCCCCCGTACTGCAGACGACCCTGTCCGACACACAGCCCTGAGTCCTCACATACTGTGGTCGGTCGGTGAGGTAGTCCAGGATCCAGGTAGTGAGGTGATGGTCCACTCCAGAGTTCACCAGCTTGTCCTTTAGAACCGAGGGAAGAATGGTGTTGAAGGCACTGGAGAAATCAAAGAACATGATTCTCACAGTGCTTCCAGCGGTCTCCAGGTGAGCGAGGGAACGATGTAGGAGGTGAATGACGGCATCATCCGCTCCAATGCCAGGCTGGTAGGCAAACTGAAGTGGGTCCAGTGATGAGCTTGTTAGGCGCCGAAGCTGAGCCAGGACCAACCGCTCCAGGGTCTTCATCAGGTGGGATGTCAGAGCCACCGGCCTGTAGCTGTTGAGGTCCTTGGGGCGTGAAGTCTTTGGCACTGGTACAACACAGGAGGTTTTCCAGAGCTGTGGGGTTCTTCCCAACCTCAGGCTCAGGTTGAAGAGGTGCTCCATCACCCCACACAGTTGGTCCGCGCAGGACCTGACGACCCTCGAGCTGATGCCATCTGGGCCCGCTGCCTTCTTGCCATTAATCCTCCTCAGTTCCCTCCTAACCTGGGTGGTTGAGAGAGACAGGCTGGAGCCTTGTGTTGAGTGTGTATTGGATGCTGTTGTCGGGGGTGGGGAGGAGTGAGCAGGGTGAATAGAGGAGGTGTGAAGTGTCTGAGGTGTCAGAGGTGGAACAGCAGCAGTGGGGGTGGGTGAGTCTGCAGCCGATGTTGTAGACTGTCTCATGGTTGAATCAAATCTGTTGAAGAAATGATTCAGTTCATTTGCCCACCTCACATCCCTCCCAGGCAGAGAGTTCTGCTGTTTGTGGCCTGAGATGGTTCTGAGGCCTCTCCAGACTTCACCAACGTTGTTTTGCTGAAGCTGGTTCTCCATCTTCTGCCTGTAGCTGTCCTTCCCATTCCTTATCAGTCCCCTCAACTCTCTCTGCACCCTTTTCAACTCCTCTTTGTCTTTGGATTTGAAGGCCCTCCTCTTCTGCTTGAGGACAGCTTTAATTGCTGGGGTAATCCAAGGTTTGTTGTTGGAGAAACACCGTACAGTCCTGGTAGGTACGGTGTTATCCACACAGAAATTAATATAGTCAGTAATGCATGTAGTAAGGCTGTCGATGTCCTCTCCATGGTCGTCACAGATCACCTCCCACACAGTCGACTCAAAACAGTCCTTAAGAGCCTCCTCGCTCTCCTCTGACCATCTCTGTACTGTGCGGGTAGCTGGTGGCTCCCTGAAAGAAAGAGAGCTAAGTTCACTCACAGATGGAGAAAGATAAGATAGAAGAACAGGAGAGGAAGAAGAGAGCTTAGAGTTAAAGTTAAGGACTGCTCAGTTTGATAAAGTGGAAATTGAAAGTTTACACGTAAGGCTTCTTTTTTTAAAATTAGATGGGTCTGTACATGTTACATTATATTTGTTCATGTTGTAAAACATACTGCAAAACAAACTGAGGTAGAGTAGTGTGTTATTTAGAGGCTGCATGAAAATCCTCTGCAGGTTAGTTTGTTTATCTGTGATGGATTCAAAGTAACGGACAGTGTGTGGCTGGTGCTCAGTAGCTGTGCTGCTCATGGTCAGAGTTAGGTTACATAAAGGGCAGCAGAGATTATTTTGATGTTAAGCTGATGATGCTTAGACCAACTTTATACTTTATCCATCTTCTTCCGATTATCTGGGGCCAGGTTGTGGGGGCAGCAGCCTTAGCAGAAAGGCCCTGCTTTTGCTAAGGCTGCTAGCTTGTCCATGGGAACACCAAAGGCCAGCCAAGAGATATGATCCCTCCATTGTGTCCTGGGTCTGTCCCCGGGTCTCCTCCCGGGGCGATCATGGCTCAAGAGTTGGGAGTTCGCCTTGTAATTGGAAGGTTGCTGGTTCGAGCCCTGGCTTGGACAGTCTCGGTCATTGTGTCCTTGGGCAACACACTTCACCCGTTGCCTACTGGTGGTGGTCAGAGGGTGTCCAGCAGCCTCGCCTCTGTCAGTGCGCCCCAGGGTGGCTGTGGCGACAATGTAGCTGCCATCACCAGTGTGTGAATGTGTGTGTGAATGGGTGGATGTGTAAAGCGCTTTGGGGTCCTTAGGGACTAGCAAAGCGCTATACGAATGCAGGTCATTTAGCATCTTGCCCAAGGATATTTAGCATGCAGACTGGGATCAAACCACCAACCTTCCAATCGGAAGATGACCTGCTCTACCTCCTGAGCTACAGCCACCTCTTTCTTGTATCTGCAATCTCATTCTTATGGTCACTACCATCCCTCGTCCACATGTCCAGTTCCTCTCAGCCTTGTCTCTCGAACTTTGTTTCCAAATTGCTGAGCCTGAGCTGTCCCTCTGATGGACATTTCTAATATTGTCCATCCTGCTCACTCACAGTAAAAACCTGAACATGTTCAGCTTGGCCTCCTGTCTTTTTGTCAGAGCTACAGTCTCCAAACACACTTCTTTGTCCTCATACGTATCCTGCAGCATCCTCACACACTCCTCTGCCCCTCCTGACTTCCTCTTGCAGTACCACAGTTCCTCTCTTGGTGCACAGCAAAATCTCCAGTGTTAAATTAACACTGGAGATTTTGCTGTGTGCCCATCGCAGTATGCTCTAATCACCTTAGGCAAACTCTCTACCATCTTATCCAGCTTACTTATTCTTTGTTCTGATATCCGTCTGAGAGGAATACATACGATGAAGATTCAACATCACTCCTCCCCGTTCCAGCTTCAAACTCCTGATCCTGTCTGGCACTCTTCCCCTCCACAGCACTCCTACTCCATGGTGGAACAGTTTGAATCCATCTGATGCTCCTGGTCTTGCTTCCCTTCCACCTGCTCTCCAGCACACACAATAAACCTTCCTTCTCTCCATCGTGTAAGCCAGCTCTCTCCCCTAATCAGTCACCTCCACACTATTTATTCAGACCTGGGACTTGCACTAGAAGGACAGTGACTTGAACTTATAGTTGTGGCACATGCAAATAAGTTAAAAACACTGGATGTAATCTACCTCCCCAGACAGGCTCCAGTGACTGATTGAATCACAATCACTCCATCAATCACTGGAGTCGGAGCGGGGACGCTCTGTTTTGCATAACTATTTTTAAATCCCGGTAGCACTGCAACCATGTAAGCTAGGACAATGATTTTTTTGCATATGAAACCGGAGGAGTTGTACTTACATCTTATGCCATCAGCTTGTCCTAGGTCACGGTTTCCTTCCACATATAGCTTTGCAAAAACTGCATAAAAAGCGCTTGCAGCAACAAAAACATAATGTTCCAGAAACAGGCTTCGCCGATCCAGTCAGCTGTTTGTAACACTTCCTACGTCCATCAGCGGGAACTACCGCATGTCCGCCATGACCTGCCCGAAACCGGAAGTGGTGTCATTTTACGGAAATGTAGTTTTTTGCCTTCAGGGCCTTATACTGGTGTTTTTACAAGTTATGTTTGATGTTATGACTTTCTTTATCGTTATTGGGATGTTTAGGACTCATATTGCACTGCTGGAAATAGTTTATTTCAAATCAAATCAAATCAAATCACTTTTATTGTCACATCACATGTGCAGGTACATTGGTACAGCACATGTGAGTGAAATTCTTGTGTGCGAGCTTCACAAGCAACAGAGTTGTGCAAAATACAATAATGTAAACAAGCAAAATACAAGAATGGCTACATCTGAAACTAATAAATATATGTACAATATATAATAGTATATGCATTTCTGGATGTGTATACTAAATATTTTTCTACGTGTGTGTGTGTGTGTGTGTGTGTATATACATATTTTACAAATTAAATCGAGTAAACAATAAATAAAATATATAAAATATACAGAGTTGAGACATGTGCAAAACAGTGGCATTACTGTACAGTATGGAGTGCATAATGTTAAAGTTCCAGTAGTGAAGCTGAGGTGTCTATGACGTGTTCAGCAGTCTGATGGCCTGATGGAAAAAGCTGTCTCTCAGTCTGCTGGTACGGGACCGGATGCTGCAGAACCTCCTTCCTGATGGAAGCAGTCTGAACAGTTTATGGCTGGGGTGACTGGAGTCCTTGATGATCCTCCCCGCTTTCCTCAGGCACCGCTTCCTGTAGATGTCTTGGAGGGAGGGAAGCTCACCTCCAATTATCCGTTCAGAGCACCGCACTACTCGCTGGAGAGCTTTGCAGTTGTAGGCGGTGCTGTTGCCATACCAGGTGGTGATGCATCCAGTGAGGATGCTCTCAATGGCACAGTGATAGAAGGTCCTGAGGATGCGGGGGCTCATGCCGAATCTTTTCAGTCTCCTGAGAAAGAAGAGGCGCTGCTGCGCCTTCTTCACTGTTTTGTTTGTGTGTACTGACCACGTAAGATCCTCAGCCAGGTGTACGCCAAGGAACCGGAAGCTGCTCACTCTCTCCACAGCAGCGCCGTTGATGGTGATGGGGGTGTGTACTTCTCTGCACCTCCGGAAGTCCACTATCAACTCCTTTGTCTTTGCGACGTTGAGGGTGAGATGGTTGTCTTGACACCAGTGGGTCAGGGCGCTGACCTCCTCCCTGTAAGCCGTCTCATCACCGTTGGTGATAAGACCCACCACTGTAGTGTCGTCCGCAAACTTCACAATGATGTTGGAGTTGTTAGTGGCCGTGCAGTCGTAGGTGTAGAGTGAGTACAGGAGAGGGCTCAGTACACACCCCTGTGGAGCACCAGTGTTCAGTGTGACGGGGGATGAGGTGATGCTGCCCAGTCTGACCACTTGGCGTCTGTCAGACAGGAAGCTAAGGATCCAGCTGCAGAGGGAGCTGCTCAGTCCTTTGATGCACATGCTGGTTTTTTGGAAATGTGCATCATAATATTTATTTTTGTTTTTCCTGCAGCGTATAAAAATTGGTGTATTTCAAAAATAAAACTATAAAGATACTTAAAATAAATTTCCTGTGATGGGAAACTATTTTGTGCAACTTTTTTTGTATTTACAGTTTTGAGGGATAAGCCTTTTAAATTTCTCTAACTAGAAATATATGTTAAAAAAACAAAAACAATTTTCTATTTTTTTGTAGTTTATTGCACTTTTTTGCAATTTATGTAATTACTATGCACTTAATGCAGGCATATTATTACAATTTGGTCTATAATAGTTGTATTGATGTATAGCAACCTGAAATGCTCCCAAAAATGGCTCCACAGCATGTAAAAATATAATATAAGCTCTGGTGGACTTGGTCCTATGGTAGGTCTTAAAGGGTTAATGTACTGCTGAGGAGGACGAATGGATTATGGAGAACTGCACAACACCACTTATGATATGTTCACGAATGATGAGCGACGCTAAATCCTTTGGCACAGTCTAAACATCCCAAATGTGAATGATCTTTATACCTGTGACTGTGTGATAAGGGGACACAGGACATGGGAGGAAAGGAGAAAATATTTAGAAAGATTAAAGCAGAAAAAAGCGTTTAGTGTGACAGAAGAAAGAAAAGCTAGTTCTGTAACAGAAACGTGACCATCCGCCTGGAAACAAACTGTTCACACTGATGTCCCTCAGTCCTGCTTCCTGTTGAATGAACATCGTTGAGAGAATTCATTAATTAATATGGCAAAACATTAAAGTTAACAAACAATATAAAGAACATAAAGGGAGCGTTTAAGGAATGATTGTTGTAGTGAGGACAAATTAATGAAAACGTCTCTCAAGGTTAGAAATGAAATATCTAATTTTCCTCTTACACCATGACATTTCCCCACAGAACCTCCTTGTCTGTCATAGTTTGACCCCTGAGTATAAGAGTGAGAGATTTATAAAAGTCCATAAAAAGATAAAGGTCCACAGAGGAAAAATGCGGGAAGCGAGCATTGTTTCATTCTTTGGATGCCTCTGAGAGAAATTTGGGGCTAATTATTTTCATCTAAATGGTCACTTGCTAATATGCCTGGAACAGCTGTTCAAAAAGAAGCGAAAGACTTTGAAGTCTCTGTTTTATTGAATGTAATGTTTAGGAACGTCATACTTCAAACTATCCTTCTAGCAACTCTGAGTAGCTAGAAGTAGATAAGATAAGATAGAACTTTATTAACCCGAGGGATTAATAAAGTTCTATCTTATCTTATCTTATCTTATCTTAGCTCTCTCTCGTGACTGTACGACAAACTGGAGCGAGCTGAAGGATCTGTAATCTCTGTTCCATTTCTAATAAAGGTCGCAATGCTGCAGCGTTAAACAAAAACTATTTCCTCAAAGCTCTTAACTGTTCTTAGGCTGACTGTTGATTGTTCATGTAGCTTTAGCTTGTCGACTGGGATGCAGCACGCCACCACTGGACTCTAGAGCAGCAGAGATGTTTTCTCTGGAGTTACAAATCACGCTTCTCTGTCTGGCAGTCCGATGGACAAGTCTGGGTTTTGGTCTGCCAGACTGTCCTCGTCTGTCCAGTGTATTCAGTGTGGGGAGGGGAATTATGGTGTGACCAACTTTAGAGAACAGCTTTGGGGTGCATTAGAGCGGAGACTGCAAACAAGGACTTGTCATGCATCAGTGTCTGATGCTTTGGGAAGAACGGTCAAAAATTCAGAGACAGAGAGCAAAATAGCAAGAAGAGGCACTATTTTGCTTTTGTACTGGTGAACGTCTGCGCGTGTGTGTAGCTGACACAAGTATTTACTATTTATGTTCTGGAGTGTGCACAAAGTGACATGGCTCTTCCTTCTTATCCTTTTCCTTGTCTTTTGCACTCCACACACCCCTCTCTCTTTCCCCAGACTCCTCCTCTTTCTTACTTTCTTCCCTTCGTCACCTTCACCACTTGTGCTATCCATCTCTCCCACTAGGCTAATTGTGCATAAACTCTGTGGGATACAGAGACTCATGTGGGGGTGTATGTGTGTGAGACGGGAGGAGAAAGAATCAAATAAAAAAACTACAGTTCAAAGCTGGGAAAGCTACAATGCTGCTTTGACTTCAGTGGGATAAAAGTGAAGGAGGAGCTGTTTGTGTTGGGAATTTGTTCTGTTCAATGAAAAAAGAAACGGCTTCTGTCAACCAGCAGGACAGAAGACAGGAACACCAGTCGAGGTGCTGTTTTCAGACAGCAAGTAGGAGGCATCGTGAGTTTATTCACAGAATAAAGTCTATAAGAAAAAACCAACAAAGCAGGAAACCTCTCGGTTAAGATTTAAGACAATGTGACTTTAGAAGAAACCATTGTAAAAAAAAACCACAACAGATCATCTTTGGATAAAGACAAGAAAAAAATAATAAAAGCCAAACTGCTGCATCATTACCTCTGAGTTAATTATCTATAAACCTTGATCAGATGAAGCTGCGCTCTCATATAAAGTTTTATGGAAAATAATCTTTCTTACTCCTGCATAGGGCTGAAAACAGCAGAGCTATGTGCTTTGCCTAGATCTTGGTTATGCATGTTTTCCTCTTGTATATAACAACTCTGAGAGCGATTTATCACAAAACCACAGGGTCTTGGCCAGGAGAATGGGGTTATATTTCATACAGGCACTCTGTAGGGCAAAACTATTGTTCTACTGGTGCAGGGCCCCTGAAGACAGGGAGGACTGGTACAGTTTCTAGGTTGTGTACATGTGTGTGTGTTTGTGAGAGAGAAGAGTTGAACCACCAAAGTTGAAGCAGGACTGAGAACCAAATACAGACCCGACAAACTCAAAGAATGAACTAGAACAGAGCTTTGATGACTGACGGAAAAAACACAAAAAATGAAAACAAAACTAAGATTAAAAAAAAAAGAACTAAAGGGAAAGGGAAAAAGGAAATAAACACGTGCACAGACAGAGTACATGCTCGTAAACAGGGTCAGAGACAAAGGAGCACGTACCGAGCCACAACCATCGAGGCGCCTCCTATTCATGCTGATAAATATTAACCAAACATGAGAGTTAAAAAAAGTAACAAGAGGACAGAGAGGCTCAGTACTAGAACAAAGAATTGTGTTATACTACAATGTTACAGAAAAAAGAACATGACTCCAAAAATCCAATGAACAAAAAAATCACAACTTCAGTCACTAGAACAATAAAACACTAAAAACCACTGACTAAGCATCTCTGTGTCTCTGTAACGACTGAGCAGTGTGGCACATGGTGCCTTAGACCTTCTTCCCCTGCCCCTTACTTTAAACTCAGCTGTTTCTTTGGGGTTAGTTGTCTGTATTCTCTTTGCCTTTTTCCAAATCAGCAGGCTTTGCATACATAAATATCCACCACCACACTATTTTCTCTTCTTCTTCTCCAAGGCTGTGGGAAGTACCGTAGGGGTGCTGAGGGTGCTGGACCCCTGGAAATCGTAAAGGATCTTCCTGTCTACTTACAACTAACTGAAAAGTCATTCATTCATTTATTCAATTTAATTTATTTATTTAAATAAGATCGTAGGTTGATCTGGTTAAAACTGAAAGCACTCTGAGTGCTCAGCTGAGGAGAACGGGGCTGTATAATTACCATTTATTATTTACCAAGAAGACATTTAACAGTAATAATAATTTTTGCACATCAGGTCATCTCACATATCAAAGCAGCATATTAAGCTCATAGCTCGTTTACAAATACAAGCAGATCCAGACGGCAAGTAGCACACTGGCGCCATCTTGAATAAATTTATTTAACACTTCAATTTTTGTCTCCACTTATTTATTCCTGCTATTTGTATTTTATCTATTTGTACATATTAACCAGCATCTGCGTGTGGACAGCAGAGAAAGAAATGCTTTTTTTTCGCATACATGTTTTTTATTTGTTTTTGTTTCTAATGTCTCTGTAAAGCACTTTGAATCACCTTGTTGTTGAATTGTGCTATACAAATAAACTTGCCTTGCCTTGCCTACATGACAATAAACGCTTTGATTCGTGAATCTTGAATATAAGCTTTGCTTCTTGGTCCCAAATCTGTATAGTAACATTTTGGTATTAAATTTGGCCAGATTTCTAGAAATGAGAGCTCCTCTATCCAAAATGCAATAGATGGCATCTTTCCTAACAAGAAACATTCCCAATTATGTGTGAAGCCAACGTCATTTTTGGGACACCACTTAGAACCCCAGCGGATAAAGGAGAACATGCGGATGACACTACTGCTCTGACTGGGGAGGGGGCCAGAGAAAACTACAGTCCAACACTGTTTCTAAGAATAGACTTTCCAGGTTTTAAACATGTCACAGAGTGGAGGAAATCAATTCCAAACATGAACAGGTTGGCGGTGTACCAGGGGCTTCAGTTTAGGCCTATGCTGGCCTGCTGAGGGGCAAATAACCGGGACTAAGCTACGTTGGCCTGCCGGGGTTTGGCTAGTTACAGGATTATTTTCAGCAGTGCAAAGCTGGTCTGGGTCTCCAGTTCACACAACCTGCTGTCCAAAGATACTAGCATGCTATATGTACTACAAGTACCAATAGAAAGAGACATTATTTGTAAATTCCAAACATTATCCACATGTCAGTTAAACCAAGTGTGTCTCCCTTCTTTGTTGTGACTGGACACACCAACATGAAGCCACACAAGACAAAGCTACATCACAACAAAATGACAGAGAGCTTAGTCTGAATATTGATCTTGCAGATACACCAGGCTAGCAGACACAGTCAAGCATCAGGAGTTTAGCTTTATGCACAAGGCTGTAAATGCAGTCCATACAACATGACCACGTGTTACAGAAATGTTGGAAACAACTGCTATCTCAATGGCTTATTAGTAAGATAACCCAACAATCAAGTTACAGTTAAGACACATGCTGTTTCAATTGCAGGAGCAACATAAAGTATCTGTACTTCACAATGCCCACGATACTGCAGCTGCAAGGTTCACGTTCATTGTTTTTCTCAAACAAAGAGATTACTTCTTGGATCATAAAGCCTGAGTACAATGTGTTTCTCTTCTAGTCTCCACAAACCTACCCCCACCATCCTTTCCCACTGCTTTCTCCTCCATAATGAGGTAAAAATTTACAAGAAGCCCCAAAAGAGGCCATTGATTTCACCAGGTGTTTCCTGTCTCCCCCTCCTTCTTAAACAGTGTGCAGTATCTTGAACTGGCTTGCTATTGCTATTCCACATCTTAATAGCACGACTATTGAGAGTCTGTTGATTGTATTAGCTCATAGAGTAGGGCTATTGACCGAGCATGAGTGTTTTGCAATAGGTGCTGTGGGGATAACAAGCCAGGTCCATGGACAACAGCAGCTGAGATAAGTGCCCTCCCCCGAGACTGTGCTGGCAATCAAGAGGCTAAACAGATGTGGCGAGCGAGAGAGAGTGAAGGGAAGAGGAGGACAGACAGGTGGCAGGAGTCATGGAGAAAGGCTAGCTTAAAGGCTAGTGTCAATCAATGACCATAGCTGAAAGTCATACCTATGAGGACTCTAACTGTGGTTAGAGTCAGACTTAAAACAACCATGCACTGGATCTGTGCATCAGTGATTCAGGGATGTGTAGGATCATGGTGTGCAGAGGATTTTATTGGCATTGTTTGGACCCTTGTACCAAGTGGGCACCATGTCACACAGTTCACATCAAATAACTGAGACAGTTTGTTGGCAAAACTGGATTCAGCAAGCAAGCTGGACCTAATCTGGATTAATTGGGACCACGTAGCCAGTACTGGGTCAGAGCTACATTTTCATGACAAAGCATAGAGTACCCATCATGGTCAAGGTCAAGGTCAAGGTAACTTTATTTATACCCAAAGGCAAGGTAAATTTGCTTTACAGAAAAATGACAGCATTTGGCATCCCTTTAAAAACACACATACCTAGTAAATATATAAAACTCACTGTGGCACATATATAGTAGTTTTGATATTTCGAATCAAAAACAGTTCTTATTTAATTCAGTGACAGCAACGGGGACAAAGCTATTTTTATAACGCTTTGTCCTACATCTCGGAAATAGAAACCTCCGTCCTGAGGGAAGAAGCTGAAATTCACCCCTTAGAGGATGGGAACCATTTTTAAGGATTGATAAAGCCATCCTCTGTACCTGCTTAGAGTACAGGGAGGCTAAACAAGACTGTGGCTCACCTATCAGACGACTGGACCATCTCACTATCTGATTTAGAGAGTTTTTCTCTGTGACAGAGGTCTGACCAAACCATGCCACCAAACAAAAGGATAAAACAGACTCAATAAAAGAACGATAAAACAAAGTTAAAATTTTTTGGTCAATGTGGAAGTGAACAAGTTTCCTAAGACAATAAAGGTGCTGGTGACCCTTTTTACAAACTGATTTGCAATTTTGATCAAAGTTCAGTTTTTCATTTATTATGGTCCCAAGATATTTATATGATTGTACTTGCTCTATTTTCTGACCTTTAATTAAAGTGACTCCGTGCCCATTTTGTTGTTTCCTAAAATCAATCACCATATCTTTTGTCTTAGATATGTTCAGCTGGAGATAAGACTCCTCACACCACTGAACAAAGTCATTAATGACTGGACCGTGGTTAATTTCACCCTCTTTCAGTAAGCTGACAATAACAGAGTCATCTGGTACAGAGTCATGGGTACTCTGATGTGATTAAATGAGGGGCATGGTTAGCAACAGTGCTTAGGTAGGATGTGCCATTTACTGTAAACAATGGCACTTTCATATGTGCCGGCTGGGAGGACAGCACCAGGACCAGGATCTGCTCCTTTGTACAGAAGGAACAAGAGGAGCACTGCTAAAGAATGACCATCACCAGGCTTCTCCTGTGCTTATCTCTTACTAAACATCATTAAAAAAACAGGCATGATAGTCTGACATCCTTTAGTGCCTACACCTCAGCACCTTGTAAATTGATTGGCATTCGACTGAGAACAGCAGAGTTTGCAGGTCCTTCAGTGGCACCTGTTTGACTGCAGGTTTGAGCACATGTGACAGGCATGACACAGTCTGGAGATACTGGGGTGAACCATTGTTCAATGGTTTGTGTCTGCTGCCTGCTGCCCCGTTTCTTTTTGGAGAGTTGTCTTGTTGTTGCCTTTGCAGTGCAGCACTTTCATTCATTTGGACCAAAGCAGGTGAAACAGATTGACAGCAGTAAATCTGTCACGGCTGGGGCAGCAGTCGTGTGGTAGAATAAAGGGCTGGCTCCTGACAGCCTCAAAAAAATAAAAAACACCACCAGACCTGGGTGGGTGGCGGGGGTCTAGGACAGAGGGCCCGGACCAGGACCAAAACGGAAACCCCAGAATCCCAAACAAAATGGTCACCAAAACACAGACTGGGGCTTGAGAAACAGAGTCCAAAACACAGGTCAGAGGGCCGGCCTAACAGTGCACTCAGTTCTGGTGGCCGGCCCGGAGGATTCCAGCACAGGAGCCCAGAGCAAAACAGTTTAGGGGGTCGGCCATGCTGAAGGCAGTGGCCACGAGGAGACGGCTTAGGGGAATGGCCCGGAGGTCGCCAGTTCACTAGTCCGTTGCCCAGCCCTCTCGGAGGGCCTGGTACTGCTGTTGCAGTACCAGCTGCTGCTGCAGGCATGGATGAAGGTGCTGCTGCAGGCGTGGATGATGACGGCGCTGCACGCGTGGATGAGGGTGGCGCTGCAGGCGAGGATGAGGGTGGCGCAGCAGGTGACGGTGATGGCCGGACGGGCTCCTCGGACCTCCCAGCGAAAATAGTCGCAGAACCAGCGGGCACAGGGGCCCCCGGCACACACATGGCTGAACCAGCAGGCACGGAGGTCTCTGGCAAACACAAAGCCGAACCAGCAGGCGCGCGGGCCTCTGGCAGGCATGAAACAAAACCAGTAGGCACGTAGGCCTCTGGCACACATGAGGAAGGCTGCAGCTGCACAGAGCACTGACCCCACTCAGTGACAGCTGGGTGAAGTCCTCGGCCGGCTCTGCAGCCTCCAGGGGTCCAGAGTCAGCTGAGGGTTGGAACTCAGTCTCTGGGGAGGCCCTGGAGAGAGTAACTGCTTCTAAACGGGCCAGCTCTTGAGGGACCAAAACAGTCTTTACGGGTTTGCTTAGAACTAAAGGTTGTTGAACTGTCCTTTATGGGTTGAACAGACATAGCTTGCTGTACAGGAGTAGGTGAAGGTGATGGCTGAATAGGTGGTGGAGCTAATAGCTGACCTGCAACCTGAGCTGGTAACTGAGCTAAGAGCAAGTGAGCAGCTGACACTGGAGACAGAGCTAACGGCTGTGCTAACAGTGGGAAAGGTGGTTGGTCCTGAACAAACTGCCCTGACTCCTTAACCTCCTGCCTCAGCCTCTGGGGAGGCCCTGGAGGGGGTCTCAGTCCCTAAAAAAACAGGGCTAGCATATCGAATCCTAGAGTTAGTAATCACCGTTTCTTTTAAAGCATCCTTGGATTCAGAGGTTGCATGAAGATAGCCCCTTAAATCCCCGGGACTGGAAAAATTGGTCTCTGAAACCACAGTCTTTAATTTTGCTGTTTCAGAATTAACTGAGACAGCGATATCAGATACTGAGTCCATAGAAACTTTTGATTCAGTCTCTGGAGTACCACTTTGTGGTTCCTAGAAAGCAGAAAGAAGGTCTTTACCACTCACCACAGCTGGCTGTGCTGAAATCACAGAATCCGGCTGTGGAGAGGAGCGCTGGCGGCGCATACGCCGTTTCTTGCGGGAGGAGGAGGCGGAGAAAATGACAGAGGAGGCTAGTGATGATGGGGAAAATGACGCTGGCTCCTCATCTTCTGACCACATAGCTGGTGGTGGAAATGCGAGGGGAAGTTTATTTACAGTGAAAGTAACAGAGGTGAGGGCAGAACTGAACATAAACCTAAACTGGGTGAAACTAACACACAAACCTGGGTTATAAGGTCAGTGACGACGAGCAGAAGCCAACACACACTATAAATACACACCAGGTAATGAGGAGATGACACACAGGGGTGGACACAGCTGACACTAATGGACATAATGAGAAGCAGACCTGTCATGTATTGATATGGCTATGTCTTAATGTGATGACCTTGGAACCGGATGTTGTTGTCCGAAGGAAGCCCCGTTAAGTGGCTAGTTGTAAGATGGACAGTGTTCAATAAAGCCAGATAAAGACCGTGCTTTATGTCCTGATTCAATTCAGAGTGCTCTGCCTAATTTAGTAATTAGGTGGGCACATAACAATGGCGACGAGGATGACACGGACCTGGATTTGTTTTTGTGCGAAGTAGACCCAGCGGCGGCACGGTGTTAGCAAAAAACTTGTGGGCTAACATGGAAAAGTCGGGTATTCAACCGTTCGCCTGCTACACTGATCCAGCTACGCTCGGACCGAGATGGACGCGCTTGTTAACATCCTTCGAGTGGTTTGCTGATGGGAAAGGTCTTATTTTGACGGATGATGCTACAGACGCGATCAGACAGCGGAGACGCGCTCTTCTACTGCACATGGCCGGACAGGACGTGCAGGACGTCTTCTCCACTCTACCACAGACGGGAGAGGCAAAGGATTACATCGCTGCGGTGACTGCGCTCAACACTTACTTTGTTCCTCAAGTGAATGCAGCATACGCATGCCAAACTTTCCACAAATTGTCCCAAACACCAGGTGAGACTGTGCAACAATTTTGTACACGTTTGAGGCGAGCTGCAAAAGACTGTGACTTTCAAGCTGACAATGATAACCAGATACGGGACGCTATCCTGAGTAAATGCACTTCTGAATATGTATGGAGAAAGCTGCTTGAGGAGGGTCCAGGCTTAACTCTAAATCGCACGTTAGAGGTGGCTTCACACTGTGAACGTGCGGAGGAGCAGATGGCGGTGATGAGCGTCGCCGGGGAAAAGAAAGGAGAGGACACGGTCAGCCGGATTTTTACAGCAAAGAAAGAGAAGAACAACAGACCAAAAGGAAAAATGAAAGATGATAATAAAACAGACAGACAGTGTTACAGGTGTGGTTATACTGACCACATGGGCAAAGATCCCAAATGCCCAGCACGAGGACAAACATGTCACAAGTGTAATGGTAAGGACCACTTTTCAAAAATGTGTCGTACAAAAAGACAAAAGAAACAAAATGTGAATGCTGTTGAACAAGATGATTATGCATTTACTGTAAATGATGATAATATACCTGAGAAACTTACCTTTTCTGTTGGGGGAATAGAGTTGAAAATGTTAGTTGACTCTGGAGCTACAAGTAATGTGATGGGAGAAAACATATGGGAAAAGCTAAAAGCTGAAAAGATAAAATGTCACTCATATGTACCCAAAGAGCAGAGGAATTTATATGCATATTCCTCAGCACAGGCACTCACGGTTAAAGGTGCATTCAGATGTGAAATCAAGATTGGTGACAGGACTGAAGAGGCTGAATTTATTGTGATTAGAGGTAATGGTGAACCACTCCTGGGGAAAAAGACTGCCATAAAGTTAGGAGTGTTGAAAATAGGTGAAAATGTGGCGGCTGTCACAGATTTAAAGCACACTCTTAAAGAAAAGTATCCAAAAGTGTTCAAAGGAGTAGGAAAGCTAAACACCAAACAGATCAGCCTGTACATTGATCCAAATGTGAAACCAGTAGCACAGCCACTGAGGCGCATACCTTATCATTTGAGGGATGCAGTGGAGAAAAAGATCAATGAACTAATCGACATGGACATTATAGAACGTGTAGAAGGACCTACACCTTGGGTAAATCCTGTAGTGGTACTCCCAAAGAAATGTGACAAAGATATCAGAATGTGCTTAGACATGAGAAAAGCAAATGAGGCAATAATCAGGGAAAGATACCCCATACCCACTGTGGATGAAATCTTGCAAGGATTAAACGGCTCTGCAATCTTCACCAAACTCGATCTCAAGTGGGGATACCATCAGCTAGAGCTTACCCCGGAGTCAAGAGAGATAACTACATTTGCAGTGCACAACGGAGTATACCGGTACAAAAGGCTAATATTTGGAGTCTCATCAGCTAGTGAGCAATATCAGCATGAGATTGCCAATGCACTAGCTGGCATTGAAGGAGTTGAGAACATTTCAGATGACGTAATCATACACGCGCCAGACCAAGAAACACATGATAAGCGCCTGCATGCTGTGATGAAGAGACTCTCTGACTGTGGCCTGACACTAAACTCAGAGAAGTGTCAGTTCAACATGGACAGACTCGTATTCATGGGAATACTGCTGACACAGAAAGGCATCGGCCCGACTGAAGAAAGAGTGAGAGCTGTGGTGGAAGCCCGAGAACCGAAGAATGCTACTGAGGTGAGAAGCTTTCTTGGACTGGTAGGCTTCAGTAGCAGGTTCATACCACAGTTTGCTACACTCTCTGAACCACTAAGACGTTTAACTCGAAAAGAAACTATGTTTACATTCGGGCCAGAACAAAAGCAAGCATTTGAAAGACTAAAGACTGAGTTAGCCAGAGCAGGTACCCTAGCCTATTTTGACAAAGAAGCCCCAACCAGAGTCATAGCAGATGCAAGCCCTGTAGGCTTGGGCGCAGTGCTAATACAAATACAGAACGGAGAAGAGTTACCAGTGTGCTACGTAAGTCGGAGTTTAACAGACTGTGAGCGAAGATATTCTCAAACAGAAAGAGAAGCCCTAGCACTGGTATGGGCATGTGAGAGACTACATCCATATGTGTATGGCAGGAAGTTTGACCTCATCACAGACCACAAGCCATTAGAGGTCATATACAGCCAGAAATCTAAACCTTGTGCACGCATAGAAAGATGGGTTCTCAGACTGCAACCATATGACTTTAAAGTAGTGCACATCGCGGGAAAACAAAACATTGCGGATTCACTGTCAAGACTGCTGTCTGACGCCACGTCAAAAGAGACACATAAGCATGAATCTGAAGAATACGTGAGATTTGTTGCAGTTAATGCTACTCCAAAAGCACTCACAACAAGAGAGGTTGAAGAAGCCTCTGCTACAGACTCAGAATTAACAGAAGTGCGAAGAGCTATTGAAAATGGACACTTTGAAAAATGCAAAACATGCACCCATTGCAAATGAACTGTGTGTCATCGGCTACATAGTTTTGCGGGGAACTCGCATTGTATTGCCAGAAAACCTCAGAGCTCAAGCACTGTCACTAGCTCATGAAGGACATTTAGGAATTGTTGGAACCAAACAGCATCTCAGAACAAAAGTTTGGTGGTCAGGGATGGACAAAGCTGCAGAAAAGTTTTGTAAAGCTTGTCACGGATGTCAAATAGTAGCCAGACCAGATCCACCTGAACCACTGAGAAACACAGTTTTACCAGATGGACCATGGCAAGATGTGGCGGTAGACTTACTGGGACCGCTACCTTCGAACCACTCAATACTTGTACTGATAGATTACTACAGTCGGTACTATGAGTATGATGTAATGTCATCTACAACTGCTGAAAAAGTCATTGACTCTGTTGACTGTATATTTAGCAGACATGGGCTACCAGTTACCATCAAATCTGATAACGGCCCACAGTTCAAATCTGAGCTGTTAAGAGAATATTGTGAAACTAATGGAATCAAACATATAAGAACTACACCAAAATGGGCTCAAGCAAATGGGGAAGTGGAACGGCAAAATGCATCATTGATGAAAAGAATCAGGATCGCACAAGCCGAAGGACTTGACTGGAAACGAGAGCTAAGAAAATATGTAACAGTGTATCGCAGCATTGAACATCCAACCACGGGTAAAAGTCCGGCAGAACTACTGTTCAACCGCAAAATGAGAGGAAAGTTACCGAACATCAGTGAGGCAAAAACAACGGAGTTGGACATGCGTGACAGAGACGCTGAACAGAAAGGAAAATCAAAGATTTATGCTGATGAACGAAGGGGAGCTGAGTATTCAAAAGTTGACTCGGGAGACACAGTGCTGGTTCAACAAGACAAAGTGGACAAGTTTACAACACCATTCAACGCAACACCACACAAAGTTGTAAGCAGAACTGGAAACCAAGTCATTATTGAATCACCAGCAGCTCGCTATCACCCGAATACCACACATGTGAAGAAATACGAGACGAATGAGACCAGAGAAGGACACTATGACACAATACCTGAAAGGGAGGAAGGTGAAACACCCACAAAGACTGACACCTTCACTCCAACACCACAAGAGGGCTCCCAGGGGCCAGAGAGACCAAGTAGATCACAGAGGGCTAAAAAGATACCCGAGAGGTTTCGTGATTTTGTGGTGAAATGAACTATAATATGTTAAGGTGAAGAGGTAACTTACATTTGGCAAGTTTCAAGTTCATATGTGTATGTCGACATGTATATATTGAAAAAAGAAAGGTACATGTGTGGTGAGACAGTTAGATTATATACTTGTTAGAAAGTAAGACGAGAAGAATGTTCAGTGTTGGAAAAAAAAAGACATCAAAGTTATTACAACTAAAGTTTGAGTCTAAGGAAAAGGGGGATGTCATGTATTGATATGGCTATGTCTTAATGTGATGACCTTGGAACCGGATGTTGTTGTCCGAAGGAAGCCCCGTTAAGTGGCTAGTTGTAAGATGGACAGTATTCAATAAAGCCAGATAAAGACCGTGCTTTATGTCCTGATTCAATTCAGAGTGCTCTGCCTAATTTAGTAATAAGGTGGACACACAACAAGACCTACAAAGTAAAACCGGAAACACACTGACTGTTTTACAACACAAAACGCAGGGACCCGAACGGAGCACAGAGGGAAGACACAGGTAGGGATAATAAACACGGCAACCAAACCCAAAGAACTAATACAAATTCAGAATAAACATCAAACACAAGATGAAACCAAAAAGAAACACAAAACACTGGGTCAACGACCCAGGACCATGACAAAATCACAGTTTGATGTTTAGTGTTACACTGTGGTGCTCAAGTGTTCCCTAAAGTTGAGTAGCACATTCATACTTTCAGTTTTACTTCTATACTGCTAGAATTAGTGACCTTGTTGAGTCACATCTGGAGTTTGCTTTAAGACTGGTGCTTTCCAAGATTCCCATTTTTCCTTTGATCTGGGATTTGCTCTTATCCCCCATGTTGGATTTCTCTATTGTTTCTCTATTTTCTACCAGCAGCTTTCCACTTAGTTCAGTTGGTTTCTTGAAGGCAAAGGGAAATTTGTAGTCCCAAAACAATTATGTTCAGCTCTCAAAACACAAATTACCTTAAAGCTGTAATTTCATAGTCACTACATGCATTATTCATAGTACATATTTTTTTTTCAATCAGCTAGAGATCCAGTTGGAAACTCTGCTCTTTGCACCTAAAAACGATTTCATTTAGTTAATCTTTTCATTTTTTGTTTTTTTTTACTTTGCTGGTGTATTATAATTATTGTGTGCCAGTGTATTTCCACTGTGAGAGCGCTTAAGAAGGCATGCAGTCAAATGCAAGCACGCTCCTAGGAACAATACCTACACACAGCTAACTACACTGAAAACAAACACATTTAAATAATGTGAGTATACAACAGAGACTGCTGATGTGATCTCTGATCGCAGAGCAACGAGAAAGTACTGGACAGTGCAACAGTTTCTGTCTCTGCTGCATTTCTGAAGGAACAAACTATGCATGCGTGTGTGTGTGTGTGTGTGTGTGTGTGTGTGTGTGTGTGTGTGTGCAGTAGATGCACAGATCTGTAGACCTCAATATGAAATAGAGGCTTGTTGCACAATTTCAACACCTTCATCCATTTCATCCCCAAATTCAAATTGGACCAAATAAAATTATTTCAGAATAGATTCTGTAAGATTTTAAGATAAGAGGATGTAAGATGAGAAATGCTTTATTTAAATACTAATGCATACATATAAGATAAGCTAATCATACATAAACAAACATATAACAAATTGATTCAAAGAGTAGAATTGAATAAACATATTTTTAATAACATAAATATGAAAATCAAATGTAAACAGTTCCTTTAAACTGCATGTTTGTTATGCAGTAAAACTTCTTTCTTTATGATTTTATTAAACTCTCTTTCGAGTTTCTTTCCAACTTCTTTTTAATGGCTTCAGATTTTTATCTGCACCCATGACTGCTTTGGCTCTCTCTCGTTCAGTGCATGTGTGTTGTCTCTCTCTGGGTAATGAATGGTGGCCCATTTTTCTGACTGTCAGCCAGAAGCCCTGAGGAGGTGTGTCTCCCTGAGATCAATATCTCATTAGTTTAAGAAGCACTGCCTCTGTGTGTGTGTCCTCCCTCGCTCTCTTTATTTCCACCTCTTCACCATGCTTTTATCGTTTACACATCCATTCCCCAAGTTTCATTCAGTTTTTAGTTTTCCTGTCAGTCACTCTGTTTTCATACTGTGTATGCTGACTCACCTGAACCCCAACAGACAAGATAATGACGCCTGGAAAAAAGGACATTTATTAGACCTTACTTGTTGCTTTTTACCAGTAAGGTGTTACTTATTTACATTTGGTAAAAGTTAATGTATTACAGTATTTGATATTTTTCATTAATCCATGCTGTGCATTAGTTCCCAGTGAATATAAAATATGTTGTCTATCGTAAAAAGGACATACAAAAAGAGTTTTCTTCTGCTGTGTGACAAAGCTCGTTGTCACAGCCTTTCACTCCATGTCTTTGTGGCCTTTGTTTGGTGCTTGGAAAACGTGATATCATCCAGATTGCATCAGTGATTAAATTACTGTAAATTTCCAAACTTTAAACAGCAATTTAAGGTTTGCAGGAGTTAAAAAAAGGAAGGAATTAATACTGTTCACGAAAATGAAAAGGACAATTTATTCAGAGTACAGCATCAAGTCAGTTAAACTCCTGGGCTATTGATCTGGTCAGTTAAGAAGCAGAGGGGGTTGCTAATCAGGTTCAGCTGCTTTGGTGATAATGACATTAACACCTGCTGCAGTAGAGGGCCAGCAATGAGACCACCCCGAGGTCCGGGAGGAGATGCCCCAGGACACCATCATTAGGAGCATGCCTCAGTGTTGTCAGGCATGAACACAAGTCGTACCGTTTTGATTGCTACAGTGAAGTTTCTGCGAAATAGTCTCCCCTCCTGCATCATTTTTTCACTTTGATTTTCTGGGTGTCTTTGAATGCAGCCCTCTATAGGCTCATCATTTCATTTCAACCAAATAATGTGGCATCCTTTTGTTCCCAGCAGATTACCCACTCCACATCAGTATACATATCCACCCTGATGTGTTTTCAAAGTTTTATATATCTGCAAAATACTAGCAGGCAGGCCATACATGGAAAGCCATAACCAAGTGGCTGACATAGTACTCAGAAACATCTGTGCTGAGTATGGCCTGGAAGTCCCGAGGTTAAAATGGGAGACGCCTCCCAGGGTGGACAGAGATCCTGTGGGAGACTAAATACAGACAGAAAAACTGGTGATGGCTAACTAACTGGACATCGTGGTGGACAAGCAGAGGAAGACAGACTAGATGTAGCGATACCAAGTGATGGCAACATCAGGAAGAAGGAACATGAGAAGCTCGAGAAGTACCAAAGGCTGAGAAAAGAGCTGAGCTGGAGAGGACACGTTTTTTTATACAGGGTGGGCCATTTATATGGATACAGCGTAATAACATGGGAATGGTTGGTGATATTAAAGTCCTGTTTGTGGCACATTAGGCAAGGCAAGGCAAGGCAAGGCAAATTTATTTGTATAGCACAATTCAACAACAAGGTGATTCAAAGTGCTTTACAGAGACATTAGAAACAAAAACAAATAAAAAGTATGATTTAAAATTGATTAAAACAAGCAAATAAACAAACTAACTAAACACACACATTTCACACCTGTTCGCGCGATCTGAACCCTTATCGTAAGGGGAGCTACCAGTCCTTCTGTGGACGAGCTACTTTCTATTTTAAATTCCCTGAATTTAAAATACTCTCTAGACCCAGTCTAGACCCAGCTGGGGAGCTACCCAGAGCTCTAAACCCACTTAACAAACAAACAAACAAACAAACAAAACAGTATATGTGAGGGGGCAAACTCCTCAAGATGGGTGGTGTCCATGGTGGCCATTTAGAAGTTGGCCATCTTGGATACAACTTTTGTTTTTTCAATAGGAAGAGGACCATGTGACACATCACACTTATTGGTAATGTCACAAGAAAAACAATGGTGTGCTTGGTTTCAACGTAACTTTATTCTTTCATTAGTTATTTACAAGTTTCTCTTTGTTCACAGCCATTGACATGTCGAAGAGGTCAACACGTGAGGAGCGAAATTGTGTTGATATCTGGTGAACGCAGTAACCGGGTCATTGCAGCAGATTTCAATGCAAGACCCTACGAGACCACCCATCTCCCATGCTACAGTTAGCAAAGTGCTTGCTAACTTTGGTGAAACTGGTTCAGTGTTGGATTTGCCAAAATGTGGACGCAAGAAAACTGTCACTAATGAAGAAACATCAGTGGCTGTCCTAGCTTCATTCAGCAAGAGCCCACAGCGTAGCACTCGCCGCATGTCACTGGAGAGTAGCATTAGTCGAACATCCCTTCGGCGGATATTAGCTACTCACAAATGGCACCCTTACAAACTCCAGCTACTGCAGCATCTCAGCGAGGACGACCCAGATCGGCGCACAGAATTTGCAGAATGGGCAAAACAAAAACTGGAACAGGACCCTCAGTTCAGGCAGAAGATTTTGTTCAGTGATGAGGCAAACTTTTATGTGAATGGTGAAGTAAACAAACAAAACCACCGCTATTGGTCTGACACTAATCCACATTGGATGGATCCCTCACGACTGTTGGACCAACAAAAGTGATGGTTTGGTGTGGTATATGGGGTACAACGATAGTGGGTCCATTCTTCATCAATGGAAACCTCAAGGCCACTGGATATTTGAAATTGCTACATGATGATGTGTTTCCCTCTTTATGCACTGAAGCTGGCACGTTCCCTGAGTTTTTCCAGCAGGATGGTGCACCACCACATTATGGGTGGCAGGTCCGAGCATTCCTAGATAAACAGTTTCCTGGAAAGTGGATTGGTCGTCGTGGGCCAGTTGAATGGCCCCCAAGGTCTCCCGATCTGACCCCCTTAGACTTTTATCTTTGGGGTCATCTGAAGGCAGCGGTCCCCAACCCCCGAGTCCTTTGGTAGTGGGCCGCGAGAGTTGAGGCTCGGGTGTGAAATGTATGGTTTTTAGGGTTTTTATTGGTTTTTAGCGTTATTTTGTTATCGTTTTTATCGTTAACTCTGTTTTCCTGGGTCTTTACACCTGTGTTATGAATAAATCATATTTTTTTCTGTACCGGTACTGGTTTTATTTTGTTGTATTTATCCATGACACCTTAAAGGCCGGTCTGTGGCGCAAAAAAGATTGGGGATCGCTGTTAGAGATATGAGATGTGCAACACCTGAAACTACGGATACTGGATGCCTGTGCTGGCATTTCTCCTGCGGTGTTGCTATCAGTGTGTGAAGAGTGGGAGAAGAGGGTTGCATTGACAATCCAACACAATGGGCAGCACATTGAACACATTTTATAAGTGGTCAGAAACTTGTAAATAACTAATGAAAGAATAAAGTTACGTTGAAACCAAGCACACCATTGTTTTTCTTGTGACATTACCAATAAGTGTGATGTGTCACATGGCCCTCTTGCTATTGAAATAACAAAAGTTGTATCCAAGATGGCCGACTTCTAAATAGCCACCATGGTCACCACCCATCTCGAGGAGTTTGCCCCCTCACATATACTAATGTGCCACAAACAGGACTTTAATATCACCAACCATTCCCATGTTATTACGGTGTATCCATATAAATGGCCCACCCTGTACTTTAAGTAAATGACTGAAGTCTGGACCCTGGACTCTAAACTGCTGCTTTGCTGGTTACAGGCATAATTTCTCCATCCGAAATGTAATATTCACAATATAACTAACTATAACTAAAGAGATACAGCTTCAGGGTTGTCACGTCAATGTACTGTTTCAAGATAATGCAGTCATCCATGGTTGGGGTACTTCCTACATATATTACCAGTATGGACAGCGGTGGGGATTCGAGTCCTTCCAAGCAGGCTGAGAAGTGGACAGTGACAGTCGTGTGAATGGAATAAGTGAGGCGTGGAGAATACAGTATAATTCATGTGTCAACAAAAAGCACATTAGTCTTGGCGGCTTCAGAGCGCAACTTGGCATTAAAGTGTCATTTCCTGCTGAGATGGTGGTTTCTCCAATAATATTAAGATTACATCTACACGCCTTTTACTTGCTATTTTCTTCTGTGACTTCGTCATCAGCTACTTTTTATTTTGCTGCTATTTGCCTCTCGTCTTTCTTTTCCTCTTCAGTCTTTTCCTCAAAGCCTCTCCATCATTGCAGCTACTAACCATAACTCTTTATGAGTGATTATGAGTATTTATGGCAGGCTTGCTCAGTGTTGACATAAAGCACTCATGGGCTTTGTAGGAAGCTCCAAAGAAGAGCTTACTGAGAGCTGTGGAGCTTTATCCATTCCAGGCTGATCCAGACTGAGAAACAAAAATCACTTACGAGTGCGTCTCAAAAGTTTAAAATGAAATTTTATTTTTAAAAAATCATATATCCCCTGTTCATGCACAGTGTGAATATGACAGTAAAATGGATTGAGCTAGACACAGTCTACACACAGTTTATGCTGTATGAATAATACTTTATTCAAACTGAAAACTAAAAGTTATGATAATTTGAGATACTGAATTTGAGAGCTAAGAACATGTAACCCAAAGGACTCAACATGATGCAGAAGCTCACGCTTTGCTTTTTAAAGCTGGCTTCAGCACTTTTCAGCGCTCACTGCTCCGGGTCTGTGTCGGCTGATCCAGCAGCTCCTCCTCGCCGGCCCAAAGTAGCTGAAATAGGGAAGGCATGATTAAATGATGCTCGCCGGCTGTGGAAACCGGCCTTCCCTGACACTACACCCTGAACCTGCTGCACCACTCCTCCCCTGCAGCCGCACCACGCCCTGCCACACCCCCCCACAACCCAACTGAAACCAGGGAGCCATCCGGCCTAGCCTACAACCCCACCCCCACGAGCGGGAGGGTAAACCAGCCCTCTGTTCGAGGTGTCGGTCATCAGCATAAAAGAGAGGGAGAAGTTAGATGTGTGGAGCAGAGGTTCCCCACAGAGAGCTTTCGTCACTCCACATGACCAGATCTGCTCATGTCCGTCAGTGTCACAATTCAAGTCCCCCTACACCATCACACCTCCTCCATGCTTCACAGTGGAAACCATGCATGTGGAGACCATTGTTCACCTTTTCCTCATCGCACAAAGACACGGTGGGTGGAACCAAAGATTGGAACCAAAGATCTCAGATTTGGACTCATCAGACCACAGCACAGATTTCCACTGGTCTAATGTCCATCCTTGTGTTTCTTGGATCAAACAAATCTCTTCTGCTCGTTGCTTTTCCTTAGTCGTGGTTTCTTAGCAGCTATTTGACCATAAAGGCCTGATTCACACAGTCTCCTCTGAACATGTAGAGATGTGTCTGCTACTGGAGCTCTGTGTGGCATCTATCTGGGCTCTAATCTGAGCTGCTGTTAACTTGTGATTTCTGAGGCTGATGCTGAAGTTATCCTCAGCAGCAGACGCGACTCTTGGGCTTCCTTGGGGAGGTCCTCATGTGAGCCAGTTTTGTCATAGCATTTTTTGTGACTGCACTTCGGGACACAAGTTTTAGCAATTTTCCAGACTGACTGACCTTCACTTCTTAAAGTAATGATGGTCCCATGGTGTGCCCAACTGCATAAAGAAGGCAAGAAACTCCACAATGACCCCTGACAGGCACACCTGTGAAGGGAACCCATTTCATTGAGAGAAGGCCGAGTGCAGTCAACAAAGCAAAGGGGGGCTAGCTTAAAGAATCTAAAATATAAGACATATTTTGAGTTATTTATCATTTTTTTCTTAACTACATCATTCCAACTTTTGTTGTTATGAATGGAAATGCAGGTCATCTCATACAAAAACATGAATGTAAAATAAAACTGGAAAGTAAGAATGAAATGCAATCAAATGCAGACTGTATGTCATGTGAAAATGCCTTTTGTATTGATACAGTAGCAATCCTTTAATTAGTTTGCATCTGTGGCAGAAGATTACGTTGAGTGGAAGTAACCTGAGAAAGAGAGTCGAAGAGAGAACGAGGCAGAGAGCAGACTGTCTCGAACAGAAACAGAAAAACTCTCCAGGGACACAGACACAGGGACTTCATGTTTTATTTACTATGAGACACCATTGTTTTCAGGCAGGTGTGTGCTCCTGCGTCTCAGAAGTTTTACACACACACACACATCTGTGTGTGTGTGTGTGTGTGTGTGTGTGTGTGTGTGTGTGTGTGTGTGTGAAATAACTGCACTGTGGTACTTCCACCAAAGCATGAGCACGAGTCACGCCCCATGTTGGACAGGTGCACAGATGATGCACAGAGCCATGGTTGGGATCTACTAGCTCCTTTCCTGTTTTCCATAAAAAGCAATGTTTGTCACAGGATGGCTGTTTGTTTGTTTGTTTGTTTGTTTGTTTGTTTGTTTGTTTATGAAAATAATTGAGGATCCATCGTTGCTGATTACACTCTGCAGCCTGTGTGAGGTTTTATTACTCCTGGGATTTCAACATTTATGAACCTTAACCCACTGAGTTTAGTTCTTAAAAGTATAACCTGAATATTTGATTGATTGATTGATTGATTGAATCTTTATTTTGAACATGTTGAAAAAGTATAAAAAAAAATAGAATTAAAAGAGACAAATGAACAAAGCAAACAAAAGGAAAACGAGCAACCACAACTCCAAATAACGTCCATGTTCAAAAAGGAGCAGGAAGAAGCATAAGCTTATTTAATCCCACCCCTTTTCCACTATCTAGTATCAATAGACTACAGAAATACCTCCTTGCAATTACATTATATGTTATGTGTAATTTTTTTTTTTATATATACACATATATGTTTCTATCTATCCATACATACGTATATACACACATACGCACATATACACATTTTCAATAACCCCATTAACACCTTAAGGATACACAACCTACAATTTTATATATATATATGTATATATATATATATATATATACCCATACCAACAAACCCGTGCATGCGCACACACATGAAAATATTAGACAAGAACACCCTATCAAATCTCTACCTTTTCCCTGTACCCTGTAAAAACCATATCCTTAAACCGCTTTTTAAACTGTGCCATGCTTGGACATTGCTTCATATCTTTACTTAGTCTGTTCCACAGCTTCACTCCACACACAGAGATGCAAAATCTTTTTAATGTTGTACGGATACGAGGATGTTTTAAATTTAATTCCCCCCTCAAATTGTATCCCCGTTCCCTTTTAGAAAACATTTTTAGAATATTGTCAGGAAGCAGGTTATTTATTGCTTTATATATAATTTGTGCTAATTTTACAGTGATGAGGGATGTTTTTCTGCTTTCCTGTAGAGCGTCATTAGCAGCAGGTCTCTTTTACCTACATGTGTAATGTCCTCTCCATTGGCCCATCATCTGTTGGTTGCAAACACTTGCATCTCTTCAGCATCACTTTTTATAGCAAGCAGCATTTTAAGTGGAGGATGGCATCTCACAGGATCTCAGGGCTGAATGTGAAACTCAGTTCAAGCAAAACGTGCCTCACATGAAGCTCATGTGTTTAGGCACATGATCAGTAGTTGGCCAACGTCCCTCTGAAGGGACACGCCCACTAGGACCTCAGACGGTCCACCGCTTGGTCTTAGAACTGAAGAAGCTTCTCGGATGAGAGAAGAAACGTCTTCAAGAAACTTAAAGAAGTCCAGACGCTTTTCTTTCCAAGCTCCTTAGAGGAAAGCTAAAGTGAACTAGTGACAAGCTAACACTGACAGATAGATGACGGTGAAACAATGTGAAGGGAAAGAATTTAAGAGAACTAAGGGCTTAAATCCACACAGTAAATGGTCTGTATTTGTATAACACTTTACTTAGTGGTGGACTTTACTCAGTCCCTACGGACCCCAAAGCGCTTTACACAACATTCAGTCATCCACCCATTCACACACACATTCACACACTGCTAATGGCAGCTACATTGTAGCCACAGCTGCCCTGGGGCGCACTGACAGAGGCGAGGCTGCCGGACCACCACCAGTAGGCAACGGGTGAAGTGTCTTGCCCAAGGACACAATGACCAAGACTGTCAGAGCCTGGGCTCGAACCGGCAACCTTCTGGATTACAAAATTAACTGCCAACTCTTGAGCCAGGAGCCAGGCCTCAGCGAACATGCTAAAATGTCCTCCAGTCAGTTCAGTCTGTCATCCAGTCTCCTGTAGTTCAGTCGCCCGTTGCCCAATCTCCTATCCAGTCTCTGGCCCAGTCACTCATTTATCATCCTGTTCAGCTCCCTGTCCTGCAGTCACAACATTCAGAGCCAGCTGTGAGGTCTCTCACTCCTCAGCCAGGGGTTTCCGCACCCTCTGGCCCGGCCGCTCTTCAGCCAGGGGTTCCCGCACCTGCTGGCCCTGCAGCCGCTGCTACACCGCCGGCGGCTTCCACGCCGTCGCTGGCAGCCGCAGCATGGACAAACAGTATATCGACTACTTACAACAGTGTGCTGTAAATCAAATAGTTCAGTTCAGTTTGGTTCTTTTTATGCTTTTAGCACTAACGTTAATATTCAGATTAAGTCCAACGCGTTCACATGCATTCACCTGCTGTCAGTCAGAGCTTTATTCTCAGTTTACCTGTCCAGTGATTTATCACCTTTGAGCTATCAGTGAGACCCACCAAGGCTCAGAAAAGTCTGATGTAGAAATATCAATAATATTTGAAATGAAAAACAATTTGATTTTGTCCTGTTAGCATTTTGCTAAATTGTTTTGGAATGAGATTTTTGCTCCATTTGAATGAAATGCTGCCTTACCTGAACGAGATGACTTTTGGAATAAAACCCAATATTTACCTGATGTGTCAGCCTCCGGATTTACAGCAGCATGTCTGTGTGCTGTGTGAGCTCTGCCCTGCTGCTCATGTGGTCACAGGAAGGTAACAGCAGCAAAGGAAAAGTCTACTGTATTTGGGGACAATGCAGTCATCGCTCGACGTTGTTAAAAATGTGTACGCATGTATTCTCGTATTTCAGTTCAGACTGTGAGATGCAGCAGTAACTGGGTTTGTATGGTTTTGCACACAGTTCCCAGTCAGCCTCAGAGCCTCTGGGGGTCTCTCTGCCTCTTTCTCTATGAGCAAACCAGGCGAGCAGCAGATCCATGACAGAGACTCTGGTGTCATCTCAGAATCAATAAAGCAGCAGGACGAGTAACTCCAGGGTGTGTGTGTGTGTGTGTCTGTGTGCGTGCATACGTGTGCGTGTGTGTTTTCCTGTTGTCAGTCTTCTTGCGATGGTCAGCAGGATGAGGCTGTTTATGTGCACCGATCATGTTGCAGAGAGAAATCTCCGTGCACCCGCGTGCACACACTGAAACACACAGGAGGGAGAGTGGACTGGAAGGTTGGTGGTTCGAGTCCGTTCTACTCCAGTGAGCATCCCAAATACTTTTGGGCCAGATACTAACCACATGTTACTCTGATGCATCCACCAGTGTGTGATGTTAAACAGAAAACATTTACATGAAGAAGAAAGTGCCTGTGTGAATGAGGCGTGTTGTATAAAGTAGAAAAGGTTTGACTTTACAACTTACATTTGTGCCAGGGCTACAGGTCCATCAGCTGATTAACTGAAACTGTAGTTCTCGCCTGTTTCCCAGTGAAGGCCTGCAAACTCTCTAATTCCTGTTTACAGCGGCAGAAATGAACGACAGCGTGGAGCGTTTGTTCTCTACAAGCAGCAGCTCAAACTGGCAGCTGGAAGAAAGACCAATGTAGTGTTGATTTGTTACTTGCATTTTCTTCTCTATTGTTTCCTGATTTTCACATTCAGCCTTTTATGGAATGTTTTATCCACTGCCTTTAACTGCTTTGACTAACACACACACACAGATGTAGCAGGGGTTCAGCTGGTTGTGGATGACCGTACACCACAGAATATTCCTACACATGCTCGGGAAGCCCATCCCTATAATAAAAGCAGTTAGCACTGTTGCCTCACAGCAACAAGCTCCTGAGTTCAGGTCCACTGTGAGGTTCTCCTGGGTACTCCGGCTTCCTCCCAAAAATGTGCAGTCAGTGGGATTCGGTTAACTGATGTCAATGTTTGAATGGTTGTCTGTCTCTGTGTGTTAGCCCTGTGACAACCTCTTCAGGGTGTGCCCCGCCTCTAGTCCTGTGTTAGCTGGGATAGGCTCCACCCCCTGTGACGCTGACCCTGGATACAGTGTTGCCAACTTAGCGACTTTGTCGCTATATTTACCGAGTTTTCAGACCCCTTAGCGACTTTTTTTCCAAAAAAGCGACTAGCGACAGATCTGGCGACTTTTTCTGGTGTTATTGGAGACTTATGACGACTTTTTGACGTGAAAGGGCGTGTTGCTCTTACTCTCAGCAAGCAGCGGTGTGGCCGTGGGCACCTCACCCGTGCTAAAGCGCTCACGGGCAGAGGATAGTCCTCCCCCAGCTGTAGGAGATGTTCACACCTATGCGTCCAAACTGCAAATGAATCGCGCATGAGCGAAGCCCCTGCTCCCGCACTGACTGTAACGCAGTCAGTTCTTCTTTTACTCTTATGCTGTTTTGTGGATCACGAGGTTTAAAACTACTTATAAACACACACACACACACAAAGTAACTCCACCAGAGTGCCTATTTCGGGTCACTTTTGCGGGTCGAAGCCCGGATAAAGGACCAGGGTTGGAATTGTGACATTAAAAAAACAATAAAAGAAATTTAATTTGTAGTTCTAAATGAACTCTAAATGCATTTAGGACATTTTTTGCTCGCTTTATGTCTCTTCCACGATGTTATTTCTCTCTCCAACAGCGTAGGTTACAATTACATTAGCATGACCAATTATGCAAATTAGGTGATGATGTCATTTAGCGACTTCTAGCGACTTTTAGGACAACCAATAGCGATTTTTCTTACTGAGGAGTTGGCAACACTGCCTGGATAAGCAGAAGAGAAAGGATGGAGAGATAAATAACTTCCTCACATGTTTAATTAGTAAACAGATTTCCAAATAGTGCTGGTTAGCATCTTATGCTAACTCATCTACCAGATCTTTAAATCTGTATGTTCTGAATATAAAAAAGTGATTATGCATAAAAACATTAACGGTGTAGTACCTGCATGTGTTTGTGAGCACATACAGTGGGGCAAAAAAGTATTTAGTCAGCCACCGATTGTGCAAGTTCCCCCACCTAAAATGATGACAGAGGTCAGTAATTTGCACCACAGGTACACTTCAACTGTGAGAGACAGAATGTGAAAAAAAATCCATGAATCCACATGGTAGGATTTGTAAAGAATTTATTGGTAAATCAGGGTGGAAAATAAGTATTTGGTCAATAACAAAAATACAACTCAATACTTTGTAACATAACCTTTGTTGGCAATAACAGAGGTCAAACGTTTACTATAGGTCTTTACCAGGTTTGCACACACAGTAGCTGGTATTTTGGCCCATTCCTCCATGCAGATCTTCTCGAGAGCAGTGATGTTTTGGGGCTGTCGCCGAGCAACACGGACTTTCAACTCCCGCCACAGATTTTCTATGGGGTTGAGGTCTGGAGACTGGCTAGGCCACTCCAGGACTTTCAAATGCTTCTTACGGAGCCACTCCTTTGTTGCCCGGGCGGTGTGTTTTGGATCATTGTCATGTTGGAAGACCCAGCCTCGTTTCATCTTCAAAGTTCTCACTGATGGAAGGAGGTTTTGGCTCAAAATCTCACGATACATGGCCCCATTCATTCTGTCCTTAACACGGATCAGTCGTCCTGTCCCCTTGGCAGAAAAACAGCCCCATAGCATGATGTTTCCACCCCCATGCTTCACAGTAGGTATGGTGTTCTTGGGATGCAACTCAGTATTCTTCTTCCTCCAAACACGACGAGTTGAGTTTATACCAAAAAGTTCTACTTTGGTTTCATCTGACCACATGACATTCTCCCAATCCTCTGCTGTATCATCCATGTGCTCTCTGGCAAACTTCAGACGGGCCTGGACATGCACTGGCTTCAGCAGCGGAACACGTCTGGCACTGCGGGATTTGATTCCCTGCCGTTGTAGTGTGTTACTGATGGTGACCTTTGTTACTTTGGTCCCAGCTCTCTGCAGGTCATTCACCAGGTCCCCCCGTGTGGTTCTGGGATCTTTGCTCACCGTTCTCATGATCATTTTGACCCCACGGGATGAGATCTTGCGTGGAGCCCCAGATCGAGGGAGATTATCAGTGGTCTTGTATGTCTTCCATTTTCTGATCATTGCTCCCACAGTTGATTTTTTCACACCAAGCTGCTTGCCTATTGTAGATTCACTCTTCCCAGTCTGGTGCAGGTCTACAATACTTTTCCCGGTGTCCTTCGAAAGCTCTTTGGTCTTGGCCATGGCGGAGTTTGGAGTCTGACTGTTTGAGGCTGTGGACAGGTGTCTTTTATACAGATGATGAGTTCAAACAGGTGCCATTCATACAGGTAACGAGTGGGGGACAGAAAAGCTTCTTACAGAAGACGTTACAGGTCTGTGAGAGCCAGAGATTTTCCTTGTTTGAGGTGACCAAATACTTATTTTCCACCCTGATTTACGAATAAATTCTTTACAAATCCTACCATGTGGATTCATGGATTTTTTTTTCACATTCTGTCTCTCACAGTTGAAGTGTACCTCTGGTGCAAATTACTGACCTCTGTCATCATTTTAAGTGGGGGAACTTGCACAATCGGTGGCTGACTAAATACTTTTTTGCCCCACTGTATAATCCTGGCATTAGCAGCTCAGCTCACTTTGACTCTCTCCACTGCCTGTGCTCTTTACCTGGCCTCTCTGGCTGCACTGCTCATGCTGCTATCAGCTTCTTTGCATGTTGCATTTGGTTTGAAGGATTTCTGTTTGTTTCTGCTAACAGTCAGTGCCATCAGCCTGTTAGACAGATCTAGTTTGATTTTAGCTTAAAGTTTCTTTAAACATCAGTAACATCTCTGGAAATAATCATGCATGATAACTCAGAATAAAGCCAGTGAGCAGACGTATCCCTTCCTGTATTCGTGGGTCATGTCATATTCCACTGTGATGACGAGGATGTTAGAAAGGCAGGCATGTAGCTATCAGGTCCTTTCCCTCCATCTATAACACCAGCAGTCTCCTGTAATGCCTTCCTTACTGTATGCTAGCAGCTTAGCCTGAGCAGCCACTTCAGCGGTGCACTGATTCATGGTTTACATTAGTCTGAGTTTGCATCACGCTAAGAACCTCTAGGAGACTGGTACATAAATACAAAAGTGCATAGAGATGCATATGCACACACCCAAACTTACACTTACTTATTTTACAACTGGCCCATTAGTCTTTCATTGTTCCCTTCCACCACTGACACAAGCTGATAATGCTAGCTTCGGTTATTCTCAGCTCAGCAGTTTTAGCTGAAGTTCTGTGGAAACAGTGAAGGTCGATGTGTAAGTGCGTCCTCCTCTGTCGAGCGCAAACAGCAGGGTGCACGCCATCGGGTTTAAACTATGTGTGTTTTTCTTTGGAGTTGGACATTGCCTGCTTTTTGTTCAGTTTTGTTGTAGTCCTTGTACCTGACCGTCTGTTCTCAAGCACATTTATATGAATGTTTTCTTCTTCTTTTGTTGGTTAATCACCAAACCAAAGAATCATACAGGCGAAAAACAAAAATCTCAAGATGTGTTTAGAAAAACACGGATTGCAGCACTATTAGTCTTGGACTGGCCTCCACAGAGCCAATGATAGTGCTCCCCAGAGTGTGGCTGGTTAGTGTATTTATGCTTCTGTAAACTGCGTTGTGTTGCTTTCCTGTGTCTGTGCCATGCCATCTTTTGTGTCTTGGAAAGTCCAGGGAGACATAGCAGGTACTGGCCCTGGGGGCAGCCAGGAGTGCTATAGAAAACCTCTCATCTGGCTGGGGTTATTGTTTGGAGAAAGTCCTCTCGTGGCCTGAAGCTTTGGATTTGCCGGAGATAGCAGCGCTGAGATGGAACTAAAAATGGACAAACAGTATTTGTGAGATTGAGAGCGAGCAGTGCTGTGCTTTATGATGCCAAAAGGCTAGATGCTGTTGTTCGTTGTAGCACTAACCCGTGAAATAGAGTTCACCGTCTCAGAGACGGCAGCTTACCTCACACACCCAGAGCCATTTAGGTGTTTACGAAAAGAAGGGGATCCACTCACATAAGATCCACAGATCTGTGGACACACACACACACACACACACACACACACACACACACACACACAAGCAGCACGTCTAGTTTCACGTGTGATAGCTTAATGTAATTTTATCTCATTAGTCTTTAGTCTCACCGTTATCACCTGCCTCTTTCTTTCTCTCTTCTCGTTGTTTACAGCACATCTAATCCCTGACTTACTCCAGGGGTTAATTGTATTTGGCTCCTTCAACTTCTGCCTTTCTTTTCATCTCTTACCTTCTCCACCACCCTTTCTTCCTTTTTTCCTTTTCCTTCCATGCATTTCATGTTCAATTACCAAACTGCCATCACCAGCCATGTAGAAGAGAGAATAAAGCACATGCAACCAGGAAAACACACACGGTCCTTGCATGTAATGTGAGAAAGGCTTCATCCATTTATGCATACCTCATTTAAATGTTCCTATTATGCGTCCCCTGGGAGGATGCATGCAGATGGACAAGCGGCGGTGGTGTTGTTGGAAACTTGTGGGAAACACACACATGCACCACAAGCATGAATGCGTGTGCAGCCAGAGTTTTGCTGAGGCTGAGGTCTTGCTCCTTTGCAAGCCATAAAGATCAGTGGCCATAACACACAGCCAAGCATACTGCAGTATACGGCTACAATCAAGTTTTTATGTGTATCTGGCACAATAAACGAGAGTGAGAAGTGAGACGGCCATTCTGCATACACCGGGTATTCAAAAAGTACGGACAGTCAACTGTGAAGATGGGAAATGCAGCCACGGGAAAATAAAAGAGAGCCGCTCAGTAGACAGAGCATCGCCCCGTGCTCGAGGGCTTTCTTCTCTCTGAAAAGACACAAAGTAGCATTTTAAGGGCATTCGACTAATTCCACCACATCTAAGCTGAAAAATGTAAACACTTAAAAATCTGCTTGATGATTTCTGAATCTATATTTGTTCTTCTTCCTTGTCCTTAATGGCAGCATGCACTGAAGCTGGACTGGGTGTTTCATGTTAGAATGAATGAAACTGTACCGCCTGATCCAACGTGATCTGATGCTGGGAGAACTTTCCTCTGGACTCAGAGTGTGTGAAAAGGCCTGTCATCACTTTTATATACACAGAAGCCAATATGTCGACTTTCCTAAATCACTGACAGGTGACTGAGTGCATCAGTGCGGTTGGTCATCGACTCCTCTCTGCTTTGTCCCTGCTCTCACCACCAGCTCACCTGGCTGGAGGAAGCATCACAGACGCAGAGCTAAATGCTAACGTGAAATGAAAGGTGTTCTTGTTGTCTGGAGAAAATTAAGGTGAAAGACTTTTGATTTGGTGGTCTGTCTTTCTGTCCGTGTACAAAGCCAGCAGACTAACCCTGACCCTCGAGCAGGTTTTTCTGCCCTTGGCCTTTTTATTCTTCTCATTATTAATAAGAGTTTGACTTCTAGTGTGGTACCAAAAACACGTAGTTACTATAACATCATCATTAAAAACCCTTAATAGAGCAAACTCAGAGTTTAGGTGGAGATGAGTCTAAAGTTTGACAAAATAGATGGAACTGGTCCAGATCTTTGGAACAGTGATGACTGTGCTCGTCATGCTGTTGCACTCCAGGCTGGAGCACCAGGTTCAGCTGTCCAGTGGTTCATGTTCTTCCTCTCTGATAGAAGTTTCTATGTCAGCATAGTTGACCTTACTTCCACCTCTGCTGCCCTCCCCTGGCGGGACCACAAGGCTCCAATCCTGGAGTTGAAACATACTGGTGTGTTCTCTATCCAGCCTTTATAATGTCTCAAATACAGCAATGCACTTTTTTATCAGAAGCACACATCACTGCATCCAGTCAATCCATTTCAAAATCCTTTTATTTACTTTTAAGGCTGTTTTCAGCCCTGTAGTGGTGTGGACCACAGTCTGTACGGGACAGCAGCTAGCAGCCATGTCAAAGTAAATTCTGTGTTCTCCAACAGCTCTTCCAAGTTTACAAAGTCGGCAGCTTGTTGGGACCAGAGTAAACGAACTACAAATCTCTTAATGGCCGTGCCCATTTAATCTACCTAAACTGCTGCATCTGATTCTCAGGGCTCAGGAGACCAGATGCTTCTAGATGTTCCAAACATGCCGTGCACACTCAGAGGGGATGGAGCTTTCTCAGTTGGGGCTCCAAATATGTGGAACAATATGCAGTTATTTTGCAGGCTTGTTCACTTCCTGTTCTTAAATTTCTAACATCGGTGTCTGATGTTAGAAATCGTTACATCCTCCTTTATTGTTTCACTTCACCGTGCCTTTTACCCTTTGGCCTGTTTGCCCTTCATGTTCGCTTTTACTGAACAGCACTTTGCTCACCCCTGATGTTTTTATAAATAAAGGGGGATGTGTGGAATATAGAATTGTGGTCAGAGGTTTACATCCACCCATCACACACATGCATGTTAAAGTAATTTATTTTGCATTCATTCATTTCTTTTCTATCAGGTTTCACCCTTTCAAAGCATGGACCCAGGACCTCTGGGGCTGTGCTGTTAGATCAGTCACAGGTACTTTGGGGCTTGTAGGTCTGTGAGGATCAGACTTATTCCCACAAACTCAATCACTTTGTCATCTGGGGAGAGTACAGTAACATCCATGTGAAAGCATGTAACACCATCTCTGTCACGTTTGCTGGTGCTGGACTCAAAAGGCAGAACTCTAAACTGTGCAGTCAGACAAGTGGGTTTATTTACAACACCAGTGATATCTACATACGATGAGGAAGAGAGAAGAGGGCTCCGGGG